>NC_057805.1:30044538-30173591 GCF_018294505.1 Triticum aestivum
CCTTTCCACGGTCGTAGGCATCCGGCAATCTTATCCAGAAGTGGCTGTACCTCAACCCTTCTCGGCTTTTTAAGTGAGAGCGGCAGTCCAAGGTAGCGACACGGTAAGGCCCCAAGAGTTCCTCCAAAACCCTCCAGGAGAGAGGCGATGTCAATCCCTTCGCACCGGACAGGATAAGCCACACACTTTCCTTGGTTGATCTTGAGCCCGAACACGTCACCAAAGAATTCCAAAATTTGTAGCACGACTTGAATGTCCAAACTAGATGGTTGAATGAAAAGAGCAGCATCAGCAGCATAGAAACTTGCCCTAGCCTAGCAGAGGGCGTCGACAGGGGGGGAGAGGATCTCCAACTGTGTGGCTCTGTTCAAAATTCTTTGGAGGGGGTCCAGGGCTAGGATGAATAGCATCGGTGACAGGAGGTCTCCTTGCCGGAATCCTCGTCGGTGCTGAAAAGGCAAGCCAGCAGCTCCATTGAGCAGCACCCTAGAAGTGGCCGAGGCCAGCAACATACAGATCATGTCCCTCCATTTTTGCCCAAACCCATATTGTTCCAAAACTTGCAACAAGTATCCCCAACCAATCGAGTCAAATGCCTTTGCGAAGTCAAGCTTGAGGAATAGCAGCTTCTTCTTCTTTTGGTGGGCATCTTTGATTACATTCTTGACATAGAGAAAGTTATCTCGGATGGATCTGCCTCGAATGAAAGCGCTTTGGGTGACCGAAATGAGTTTGTGTAGCTCAGGCCCCAGCCGATTAGCAAGCACCTTACAGATGATTTTAGCAACACTATGCATCAAGCTGATCGGTCTATAATCAGAAGGTGTTGTCGCTCCCTCTTTCTTGGGTATCAGCACCAGGTTGGCAGAGTTAAGAATCTTCCATTGGTTCCCCTTTAGAAGGAAAAAGGCTCTTGAAAACCTCGATCAAGTCATCTTTGATTAGTAGCCAAAACCTCTTATAGAAAGCCCCAGTGAACCCGTCGGGTCCAGGTGACTTCTCAGCATGCCCATAAAAAACAACAGCATTGATCTCTTCTTCAGTGAAGGCCTGATCCAAGTGTTGCAGCTCAGCCCGCTGAATGCCTAGGAAGTCCCAATTCAGATGCGAAACATTGGGTGGAGCTTTGCCAATGAGGTTCTTGAAGTGGTCTAGTAGAATATTTTCCTTCTCCTTGTGGTCAGAAGTCTCGTCGTGCTGCCCAATAAGAGTGGCAATATGATTTTTCCGGCGTCTGCCATTAGCCCTTAGGTGGAAGAATTTTGTACTAGCATCACCCGATCTGATGGTGGTTAGCCTGGATCTCTGTTTCCATCTGATCCGTTCTAAGGCAGCGATTGCCAGAAGTTTGGACTTAAGGTTCCTCCTAAGGGCCCACTCCTTAGCAGTGAGCTCTCTATGCTTCATTGCCAGGTCCAGTTGGAATATCACCTCATTTGCAATGTCAGTGGCCAAGCTAGCCTTCTTTCTCATATCCCCGCTCCATTTCTTGAGGGCCGTGGCTGTTTCCGAAAAGTCTAGCCTGGAGAAAACCTTTGCATTCTTAGCCTTATCTTCAATAACTAGTTATTCCTAAAAACTGGTGAGACATTGTGCTAAGAGATCATCTCTTGTCTCTCTTAAATAAGAGAAGACAAGCCTTTCCTTATGATTTCTCTCTTCCCCACCTCATTATTTATCATACGTGACATGCTTAAGATAGGACCATTGTACATGCCCTTACTAGCTACATTCCAAACCCTAGCTCAGCGACGACAAAAAGAGATCAGTAGATTAAAAGACATGGCACCATGTCACACGTCTGGCGGTATACATGCTCGGCCATGGTGGCCTGGCTCACGGGGTGCTGGCCTTTGCCATGCTCGCCGTCCAGGTCATGCGGCCAGCACAGGCAGGAGAGCAGGCGCCATGGCGGTCAAGCTTTATGTACCAGCAAAGTTGGCTTTGGAAGTTTGGATGCTCACGTGAAAATCTAGCTAGATGGTCGCCGGCAAGACACGCACGTACGTACATGATATTGAGCCCTTTCCGGCGAGAACATGCGAGTAACACACGCAAGCGAATCATGAGTTATGCCCATAAAAATGTGTCGTTCGTGCCCTTGGTGCAGGGAGTTGCGGTTGAGCCGTGTTGGTGGTGCTCGACACGCGACGCCACAGTCTACAGACGGCGGCGAACGCGGCTTGGTCACGGTCATTGACATGGCAGTCAAACCCGAACAACGTGGCGCTGAAGTGGACAGTGACATGGCAGTCAAACCTGAACAACGTGTCAAGTTTTTAGTCAAAATCATGTCCACATCAGACGAAAACCATCGTAAACAGTACGAGGGACTGAAGTTATCTGGTTTGAAAAGTTGAGAGACTGAAATTATCTGATTTGAGAAATTGTGGGACTAAGTTTTACTGGTTTTGAAGTTGAAAAACAATTTCTATACTTTTGAAAGAGTTAAGGGACGAAAAATATACTTCTTCCTAAAATTAAATATAATCTAGTGTTGCACTCATATACGAGTAAAAGGTTTTACGAGACTCGTTTCATGAAGGAATAACTTATGTGTCTTTTATTTTTAGCGGTAGGAATGACATTTTTATGTAATTTTAACATCTCAATCGCGTGGCTGTCGTGGGTGTGCGCTCGCGGCTGTCAAACAGTGCAGTTGCACTTATTAGAATTTAGGCTTTTTTTCTATACTAGATTTTTGCGTGGGCAAAAGTTTTACATAGCCCTTCATGCCAACTAGCGGTACTACTTCAAACCGATATTAACCAACAAGTAGTTGAATGATTAGGCAGATAATATCACTTATCACCATCCATTAAGTATAAAAAATCATAAAGTTGACGCCGTGAGTTTTCATTAATACAGATTGTTATTTCTGTGAGCAGCGACATTTTTATCGATAACGAGGGTCTGTGATGATGGTTTCGTCGATCTTAAAACTCCACAACTTTAACCCGATTTTTTGATAAGCATCGTCTGCGTTGTGGTCGGCCGATTTATCAAAGAAAATTGAAAACTTTGTTCGTCGGAGAATGAAAAGGAGACGAGGAAGACGACAACTGAACCAGAGAGTTTGGGGACGACGGACCGCTCGCCGACGCTGACGTGCGGGCCATCGCGTCGTCGGGCACGCCACTCTCTCCCCGGCTCGTTATCTCGGCGAGCAGAGCACCGCAGCGCGCACACGCGTCGCCCGCCCGCTCGCTCGCTCGTCCGGGCGCTTCCTCCGTCTCCTCCGGAATCCCGGATGGCCACCGTCGCCGCCTCTCTCCCGCTCCGGGCCGCCGCCCGCGCGGGCCCGGCGCCGTCCCGCGCACCACCCTCCGACGCAGCCTTCTTCCCCGGCCGCCCGTGGCAGCGCGGGCTGGCGGCGAGGGGCCGGCCCTGGGGATCGGTGGGGTGGTTCCGGGCGGAGGCTCTTCCCGGCGGTGCCGGCGGACCGCCGCGGAGGGAGCCCATGGCGCCTCCTTACAATGTCCTCATCACCGGTTCCACCAAAGGTGCTGCCTTTGTTCGTTTCACCGATTTTTGTTTCTCTGAACAAGATTTTTGCCGAATCAATCAATGGATAGAGGGTCGAGCTGGAAACTGGGGACAATGATTGATTTGCTATTCAATCGTGGCGTAGATTGTAGAGGATGATAGAGGCATACATCACTTGGTGGAAATTGTATTGGTTGGCTTCAATTAGCATCTGTAAGCTCTTGCTTGCTTAGTGACCTTTGGATGCATGTTCTTCAACAGGTATAGGATACGCGCTGGCAAGGAAGTTCCTCAAGGCTGGTGATAATGTTGTAATATGCTCAAGATCAGGTTAAAAAGAAACACCTGCTTTTAATTGTGACTTTTCTTTAGGCGTTTCATAAAACAAATTGATGTTTAAGGCGCATGTCAAATGGATCCACGTTTAACAGTTGCTGCACTTATTGTAATAATATATACTTATCGCAGAACCTCTCTTTTAGATCATTGATCTGTTCAAAGAGTCTTTTCATGATTTGTTCTTAATGACAAACAAATTAGATGTTTCAGTATTATACACTTCCAGAAAGAATGGAATGGACACATGCAAGTTCCGATTTATACCAGCTTAGCCTTTCCTTGACATGCAGTCTACTCTATCCTCTACAGCTGAAAGGGTAGAATCTGTAGCCAATGACCTGAAAAAGGAATTCGGAGAGCAACATGTGTGGGTACCTACTGCTGAGCTACTTGGTCCTTATAGTTTCATTCAAGTTTTATTCATAAAAATCGTCAAAATAGTACAGCGCAACACTTTTGATTGCATATGCTCTGTTGTCGCCTTTTTGTGCTATCACAGGGGACTGTCTGTGATGTTAGAGAAGGCGCTTGTGGATTTTGCGCGAGACAAGCCGGAGTATATTGATATTTGGGTACATAGTCACCCCTCCCTCACCAAGCACTTGCATTGCACATGCACTTTTATTCCTGTTCCTTCCTTTTTTATGTACAACTATGACAACCACTCGCTATGAAATGACACTGATGCTCACTGCATACTTACCCTTAATTTGAAATATTTGATAGTTCGGTGTTTGATGTATGAATTGTGCTGTGCAATCCACATTGTTGTGCTTGGAAATTGATAGTTAGCTTACCTTAACTGTTTAAAGTTCATGCATTAAATTGATGGGCTCTGTTATGTCATAAAAATGAAATTGGAATTTCTTCTGAGTTATTTCTATTGATGCAGATCAACAATGCCGGATCAAATGCATATAGTTACAAACCATTGGTGGAAACCTCTGATGAGGCTCTAATGTAATTCTTTATCTCTATATTGGCAAGGCTTGAACATGCACACCTTCATTCAGTCGTAGTTTCGAGTGCCAATAGTTCATTGACTTTTTCTTTGATTTAACAGTGAGGTGATCACCACTAACACTCTTGGATTGATGCTATGTTGTCGTGAGGTATTGCTTTCCACTCAATATTAGATATTTGTCGTATAGCATGGTGACTGCTGAAGAATTCCAACACTCATCGTCTTGCTATCTTAGGCAATAAATATGATGTGGAACCAACCTCGAGGTGGTCACATATTTAACATTGATGATGGAAGGCCAACCCCAAGGTACCATTTCCATTTGTTCTCATATGTAGTAATTCTGGATACTCAGCTGAGTGTGCTGTCACATGATTTCGTTTAACTGCTCATATAGTTTGAATCTGTGGAATTGAACATAGTTTGATATATCCTGTTCTTTTGACGCTGATATAAGTATCTCCTTTCGTTCTTCTCCACATGTGTGCATTGTACTTGACATACTGAATTTGCATGGCCATATGGCAGTATCAGTTATTTGTATTAAATGAAAGTTGTGCACAAAACGAAATACTAAGGAGACAAACTCAATCATCTTTTGGTAACTACTCCCTCTGTAAAGAAATATAAGAGCGTTTAGATGACTAAACTAGTGATGTAAATGCTCTTATATTTGTCTACGGAGGGAGTATTAGTCTTGAATTCTAGGTAATCATTATTATAATCACCAGGTTTGCAGCTTATGGTGCAACGAAGAGAAGTGTGGTGCACCTTACAAAGTCTCTACAGGTAAAGGTAACATGTGTGACGATTTAACCTGAAATGATTAGTTTCTGTTTGAGCAGTTCCAATGAAGCATTTTGAAATAACGAACTCTTTGCTGTATTGTAACCTCATGAAATTGTCGATAGACCCGAAGCACAAACATTCAACAGTACAATGAGATAACTACTGTTTTATCAATATTTAGAGTCATGTTAAATTCCCAAGTAGTTGCTCCCTCAAACTCATATTTGGGACATCGTAAAGCTGTAATCATCCATAGAGAAAATAATAGGCGATTTATTGCTATGTGCTTGAACTTGGCTCAGTGGCACAAATTTTTATTAAGTTTACATTTATTTCCAGAAAAACAACAGAGCCTTTTGTCCCAAGCACATTGGGGCAGGCTAGAGATGAAACCCCACAAAAACTGTGAGAACCCAAAAGAGAAGACAGAAAGTGCAAACAAGCAAAATAAATCAAGGCAGTATACTGGTGCAGGTCACAGCTTTGCAGCTTTATTAGAAACTGTGTGGAGAAGATAACATGATTCTTATTGCAGGCTGAGTTGCAGATGAATGAAGTGAATGATGTCGTGGTGCATAATTTATCGGTATACAGCTCCACCCTTTCTTTAGTTATCTTTTATATTTTAGAGTTCCTAACTATTCTCTCGCATAAAGATAATTAGAAGTTGGTGTGGTTTAACTAACTAGTTTGTGTAAGGTTCTAAGCATTGGTCCATGGAATATCCGTATAAGTAAATGATCGCCTTTTGTTTCTAAGTTCTGTTTATAACTCTGAAAAGGATAGTCACACACTAACAGTAAGTACATAACTAATTTGTGCAGCCTGGCATGGTTACGACTGATCTTCTTATGTCTGGTGCTACCGCAAAGCAAGTAAGGGATAAGCACAATCTCTGACATTCTTTTTCTTTTTGCCATTGTTGATAAGATAATTCATGGTTACTAAATTGTAAATTTTACTGATGGCAGGCAAAGTTTTTCATCAATATATTAGCTGAAACTCCTGATGTGGTGAGAGCTATGCCATTGTTCCTTCTTTTACAGGGCCATTGGTCCTTTTCCTCCAGAACAATGTTGACTCTTCTTCTAAACTCTAAAGCTTATGTTTGGCAGCAGTAGTAATAATTTTTAGCTGCTTTAGGCCTGTGTCCATTTGGCGTGTAGAACCGTCCGACCACTTAGCTTGAACGTGGTCTCCAGACTTGTTTATACGTTCCTAAAATTTGTGATTTGGTCATTGTCGAAGGGCTGTTAACCTTTTGTGCTTGCTTTAACAAAGTTAAAAAAATGGCAACTTGAAGTTCTTCATATGATGTCGCAAGGCAGACATGTGTTATCAAATGTGTCGATCTGAAGTTCTGAACAAAAAATAAATAGTTGATCTAATATAAACTGACAAAGTTAGCTTTCGAAGCTTATAACTTTGCTTAAAAATCTTACAGTCTATCCATGACAGGCACGTTTTCTTTGTACAGCGAATGACCGGTAGCCTCTAGGTTCATTTGCGATGGATATCTGTTAATGATTCAGCATACCTGCCTTTAATGTTATTTATGTACACTTTTTAATCATATTATCTGTTTGGTAATATGGTAATATAATAATCAATGTTGACTATTAAAACAGGTTGCGGATTACCTTGTTCCAAACATCAGAGAAATCCCTACCAAGCAATCCATGAAGCCGACTTACATTCGCTTTCTCACAGGCTTGAAAGCCTACTCCAGAATATTTTCAGTAAGAACTCTCTGAAACCTGGGGAGGGTCTTTTATTAATCTTGGACATCCCCAACCAATGTCAAATTTACTGTAATAATCATTCTTCCTGATTTTATTTGCAGAGAATTGCTTTTGGTGCTCGTAGGAACAAGTATGTTGCCGAGGATTAGTTTTCTTACTGCCATCTTCCAACCCAGAAGAAACCTAGGGATATTCTTGTTATCATATTTTAGAAGTCCATTCTTTTCCTGTAAAAATAGGATGTATCACTGAGGGCATCTTGAGAACACAGCAATGTACTCCTCATATATACAATACATGTAATTTGATTACACCTCATCAAATTACAGTTCATCTGGATTATTTATGGACCTTATGATCTAGTTGCATGTTGCATTTTCAATGCAAGAGGAGCCCATGATACATCTATGCACCTACACATTAAGGCTGAAAACCATTTTTCCTTGTTACTTCCTATAGCTTGTGTAGTCTTGCCTAACTTATCTGTTGGGACAAGTTCGTCGTGCAATTAAGCTCCTATGATAGATTTATTGTGTTTGTACAACTTTTTTTTCCCTCTTCATTGAAAGGCATGCAGATGGCATTGCAATGACAAGACATGGTCATGCACTCATGCTGCTACCTTGCTGCTTGGTGTTTGGCAGCATAGGGTAGGACTTTGATCACATCTCACACATCCAGATTGCCTGATAAGTCAACCTCAACACTTACTACTGCACCTAAATTATCATTCTGGTTATTTACTTCTCTGTCACATTCCTGATAAGTTAATGTGATGTGCACCATTCGTGGATTTGGCAGAGTCTGCTCGTGCTATCGCAACATCAACTCTTGTTGCTTTGTTGCCATTCAGAAGGCTTTATTTCTCTGCAAATCATTCCACCCATACAAACCAACTGTGAATTGTGACGTGTTATGTAGTGTGATAGAATATGGCTGGCTACACAAAGATAGTGCAGTATCTCTAGTCTCTTACAAGAACTGTATAAAGGGATGACTGGCTTGATAGAGAAGGAGACTATCACTCTCTCTTCTCACTAAAAGATATGACATACATTCCCAGTTCCTTTTGCTTCCTCGCACATACCGGTATGCGCATGTTAATGATTTTAGTTTCTTTTTTGGTATTTTTGTGCATTCTTTTTTCTAATGTAGGATGGCCAGAGCATTGATTTGCCTGCTTGATCTCCAATTTGTATTTGAAAATATTTTTCTGTATCTATATGGGCATATGTGCACATTTAAAAAATAAACAAATTTTGATGGATTCTGTCTCTTGTAGTTACACGAGCTGCTGTATTGTCGTTTTGCTGGTTTGCATTGCCTTGGTTTTAAAAGGTGTCTCAAGCTTTCTGATTTCCTTGATCTTTGACAGGTGTGAGCTTGATTTGCTGACTGATGTCCAACGGCAAGCCGACATATAACAGTGACTCTTCTTACATGTCGAGCATACCGGTCTGTTGCTTTCTCAGGGCAATGCAGCCGACAAGTAGTTTACTTCGCTGGACCGATGATCTCCATAAGATCTTCCTGGAAGCTGTAGAGTATCAAGGAGGCCCCTATGGTTTGGTTTCTTGAACTTTGAGCATACGATGTCAAACAATTCATTCTCTGTTACTTGGATCTGAAACTTCTCGATGAAACTGATGCTGTGCTACTCAACCGTCGCAACTCCTTAGAGGTGAAGCCAACTGCGGTGAAGGAGAAAATGGAAGCTATGGGAGTCACAGGCCTCACAATCTGGAACATAAAAAGCCACCTCCAGGTACCTCCTGCCCTCTTGCAGCTCTTCATAGATACTTTGAGGGTTTTCGTTCTGCGGTGCGGGGTCTCAACGCACTTGGCTTGCTCTTGTGTGCCAGAGATACAGGGAGAAGTGCAATTTAGGACCTGAACCTCCTCGGGATGTCCGAGGCACTGCATCACCAAGGAAGGCTGGAGATAATGTGTATGGTTCTCTGATGCAATGGAATTGTTGGATCTGCATGCCTTTGTGTTCTCTATTTATTTATTTGTATTTTAGAACTGACTGACTGATTGATTATTGAGCTTGTTCATAAGTTCTGTAACTTGTTCTGGTGTGTAGGACATCTGAGACCGAGACAGTGGTGGACAGTGATGCAGCAACGAATCTGACTGAAATGGAGGTACTCCTCATCATCGTTGATAGCCTGGCCTGGACAGTGGACAAGCATATACTATCATCCAAAGGCAAGACCTGGTCAGTCTTAGTACATTTCAGGGCCATATAACAGTAGAGGGAACACACTTGCCATACCATGCCAGGAAGGTTAGGATCATAGTATGGCTGCCGCCTGCAGGTATCTGTATCTGTGGCAACCCAACCCCAGACCCGGCCATCTTTTAGCACGAGGGCACACCGTCGTTGCCTCACCGTCGCGCTCTAGGAGTAGGATGTCACGCTCTAGTAGTAGGATGGCGTGCCACGCCAGGGAGCAAGCTCTAACGACGTTGCCGCCAAGGCCACCACGACGCCGCACTTCGTGTTCGTCCCGCTGATGCACCACGGCCACCTGATCCCGGCGGTGGACGCGGCGCTGCAGCTGGCCACCCACTCTAAAAAGCCCCCAGCCCAACAAAATCCCAGCACCACAACGCCAAACAAGGATATATGTCAACAGAAGGGGGAAATGTGAATCCAACGACTGAAGAATAGCGCATTTAACAAGGCCAAGCAGTGAACAAATTAAGGCAGCGACGCATAACAGTAGTAGCAGCTAGCTAGTTTATGGAAACCAAACGTGCATCAGTACAGAATGTCACAGCGCAATGTCATCCACTTGCTAATGGCAGAATGCTCGCTAATTAATTAGGACATCATAACACACACAGCAGGAAGCATCATATATGGTCTCACTTCACAGCTGATAGCATCACACACTCCTATCTAGCCGTAGCCACGGAGGAGAGAAGACTCGCTCATCCCGAGACACAGACTCATCCTCTGAATCTGAATCTGGACTGCTCTCATCCGGCGCCCATGAATCTGAACTGGGCTCATTCGGCTCATCCTGTGAATCCGACATGTTCAAATTCCGCGCGAGCTCCACATCCAACTCGGAACTGAAGTGCACGAGGTCCATCTCTAGCATGCCATCCACGCTGCGGGTTCCCTTATGGGTGATGTCGTCATCACGGATGTACTTGGCGTCATCTGGATACACAATCTTCCTTGCGCAAATCATGTCATAGTAGCAACGTCCTATTAACAAAATAAAACCCGGATCAGTAAGATGATAATAAGCCAATTCAGATTTATGATGAGTAGTGCATTCAAGCATCGTGAGAAGCAGATCGCCGTGACTCAAAGTACTAATCAAATGCTATCACTTGCTAATCAGCCGTGCCGCGGTAGAGAAGTAGATGGACTTACCCGCATATGCATAGGGCAGAGGGCAGCAGAATGCTGCTGTCCTTGGCTTGCGTGTTACGCACCACAACTCGGCGTAAAATAGGGTCCTCGGAACATTCTCATCAGAAGTTGCCATGAAGTTCACTAGGTAGCACGTATCAGTGAAGGGGGCGCAGCCTTCCCGTCTTTGATCCATACCAATTATAAAATCAAGTTCATACTTTGGTCCCTACAGCAAGCAAGAAATTAAGAAGCAAGAGTGTTTGTTGGTCAAATCAAGTTAAAGCTAATATACGTACGTAAGTAGCAGCTAATGATTGAAAACAGAGGAAGTCCAATGCCTACCAAAAAATGATGGTCCGTGTAATCCTTGAGCACCTGTTCAATCTTTGAACGCAGCCAGCTCCTCCAATGCTCATACTGTGATCTCACGCTTGATACCCGCCTCAAGGCCTCTACACTAAGTTCAGGAGCAGGAGCTTGCACGGGGGGTTGATACCAGGGTGCTGTTTTGTAATCACGCCACAGCGCAACAACATCTTCTCTGATTTTATCATAGAACAACACAACACCGCTGGTTTGCGCCTTGGTTATATGTGAGACCAGGAGTTTTCGGCCTTCGGGATCGAGCAGCAGCATCCGGTGAAATTCACCTAGCTGAAGGGGCAGCGGCTGTCTAGCAGCCATGGCCGCCTCGTGGAAGGGGATTTCATCAATCTTTGGTGCAGACGATAACATGTCAACAAGGTCGCATCTTGCACTGCAGAGTTTCTCCAGAGCACGAGCAATTGAGGATTGGGGGTCGACGGACAAGGCAAGGTTTGCAAGCCCCTCGAGGGAACGAACAACTAGGCGGAGCAGAGATAGGGGGTCCAGGATGTCATTGTACTCTTTCAACATCATGCGGTCAGAAGCCGGGAGAATGGAGCCACACGTCTCATGCCAGACTGAGTTAATGATGATGTTGGAGAGAGGGTCACAGGGGCCATAGCAATGGCCGGCCATGAGGATGCTGCGCATGATGGAGCCCGAGGGTGCGTGCAGCATCTTGAAGGCCTGGACGTACAGGTTGTGAATCATGCCATAGAGGTACATCTTGAGAGACCGTAGGTAATCGCAGTTGTCGCCACCGCACGAGGCGATGAGAATGTGTTTCTGGAAATCTGCTATCGTCAGGCAATCTTGCAGCTTGCTAGGCAGTCCGGACTGCAGAGACGTGATGGCGGTCCCATCGCAGCGGAAGGTGGTGGAGGTGATCCTGGTGTCAGCTGCTGCACTAGAAGAGACAAGGGGCTTTGTCTCGGACCAGATAGCGCTGTCGTCGAGGTTGTGACGGACATGGACAACCAGCCCATCTTTGGTGTTGCTAATGTCGGCAACACACATCGGGGTCATCATCATGTGCAACCCACGGTGGATTTCCCGGGCATCCTCAGCCGTGAGAGGGTCATTGGCCGAAAACAGATGCTTGTTGAAGAGGTCGAGGTCGCCCTGTTTGAGCCGGATTGCCATGACCTGAGCAAAGGTGGCGGGCGAACAGTGGCCTGCGCTGGTGGCCGCCCACTCGAGGGCGGCCTTGGTCCTGTCGGATTCAGGGTCCAGTGCCTCCTCCTTGGTATGGTAGAGGTCGTGCTGGACGAGCATGACGGCGAGGAGGAGATTGGCGCCGGCCCTGTAGAGGTAGAGGAAGGCCTGTGCCTCGTTGATGCATCCGAAGTATGCCACAAGGAAAGCCATGAGACTGTGGGCGGACCTGCATGCAACCTCGTGCCAGGGGTCAAAACCGGGAGGCCGTAAAGGTCGGGCATGGCCTTGCAGGGCAGCCGGAGCACCTCGTCGTAGAGACCGACGATGAGCTTGCGCGTGGCTTGGCGCAAATCGTCGTCGTGGGGAAGAGGCCCATACTCGTGGCGGCAGTTGAGGTTGTGCAAGCACGAGATGAGCCCCCTCCGAGAGGGAGAGCCGCCGGAATAAGTGACGGAAGCTGGCGTTTTTTTCTGGGTGGGTTGTTGGGTGGCGGGTGGTGGGGAAAGGCCGGCGGCGACGGATCTTGCGGGGAGAGGAGCAGATCGATCTTGTGGGGCGGGGAGGGGATGGCAGCTAGGACCCACTCCTTGAGGAGGTTGATTAATTTCAAATCATAGACAAATATAAATTGGTGTAATGTGGTATAATATAGCGAGGTGGGACTAAGGGCGGCATGGTTTTCTACCCGATCGGCGGGAGTTCGATCCGCGTCACCACTGTATATTTTTTGACTGGGCCGCAACTGAACGAATCGATGAGTTGAGGCCCATGAAGGGGGATCGAGAGGCCCAGAGAGACGTCAAACAGGAAGTAAAAAATCAAAGATATTAAAAGGCTTAGTAATCAAAGGAGATAAGCAACATCCAACAAAAAGAGAAAACATTAATATTCGGAGTAATTGCGTACCAGTCACGCCTTAAACCATTTGCTACACAACTATTGTCGCATATAAGGAGTAAGTATATTTCCTTTTTTGCGAAAAACTTTCAATATATTCATCTTCCATTATCTATTTTCCTTTTTCTTTTATTAAACATGTGTACACTGTTTATCATGCCTACTTTTCTAGATCACAACCGATATCTTGGCCTGCGTGCCACTTGTAGTATCTTTCTCTGTTCAACTTGTGGAATATTGTAATTTAAAAAAACATGTGGAATATTGGCACATTTTGGACCCATTCCAGGCATTGTGCATGAATGCCGATTTAATCGGTCTCTTTAATTAATAATCGGCCTCCATTAAATCCATCAATCCGCCTTTAATTAATTCCTCCATTCCATATATGAGCTAGATTTAATTGGGGTCTTTCTCCCATAATTCGGGATTGCTGTGATTTGATCTGGTCTCTCTCCCATTAATTTCACCAAACCATTTCTCTCCCCATAATTTTCCCTCTCATTCCGTCCATATATGAGCGCCCGATTTAATTCTCCTTTTTAATTCCTCCGTATATATAGCTCCTCTTCTCCCTTAATTCCTTCTTTTTGGGAAGCATGATCGCTATGTAAACATATCCTCTCTACGTTTACATGTAAACATGACTTGTCTCAATTGGTGGCAGTGCTCAACATTGAAGCTGAGGCCCAATGTGCCGATGTGGCCTAAGCACTTGACGTAGGAAGGTTTGCGACGGACCGGACCAACCGACGAAGAAAACGTGGATTGTATGCAAACGGACAAAATTACAAAATTCATGGAAAGCGTAAATTCAGGAAAAGAAGCGTATTGTGACGGTGAACCCACGGAGTCAATCCGTGCTTTATTATTAACTAGCAAAAGAGCCCGTGCGTTGCAACGGGATAGAAAAATTATGTATTTGCCACTTATCACATTTGTGTGTGAGTTTCGTCTGTCTCGCCAATGTCACCTATACATTCATCCTTCCGCCCTTTTTGAAATATCATCATGCACACGCCCTTGTGATTTCCATCATCATATCAAGCACACAACAGTGAGGAAGATGTTAAGGCATACTCTTATTATCATGTTAATAAAATTGAATATCTGCAAAAGGTGTATTAAAATCGAATAATTGGCTTGGCTTGTTAAGGTAAGTAACACTATTGTATTACTTACCTCTCTGTTGTCATCCTTCCTCCCTTTGAACTATCATCATGCACACGTCCTTGTGCTTTCCATCATCATATCAAACACACTACAATTATGAGAGAGAGGAAGATGTTAAGGCATACTCTTAGTATAATGTTAATAACTGACGTCAAAATTAGATAAACCTTTATATTCATGTAAAACGGGTAAAGCTTTGCCTCCACCTTTTCTACTACCCATTCGAGGCTTCTTCTATTCCGCATTTGACGAATGGCCTCCCTAAAAAAAACACAAATCAAAGCTCGTAGACCATCTGTCGTGGTATTCTCAAGGGGGGGGGGGGGGGGGGGGGGTGAGGCGACAGATGCCATAAGGGCTTAGTGTGAGGGTAAGACTGCTGCTGATAGGACCGGGAGCGGGCATGCGAGTAGCACGCGCTAGTTTACCCAGGTTCGGGGCTCTCCGGAGAGATAATACCCCTACTCCTGCATGTCTGAGTATCTGTAGTATATCTGGTACAGGATGCTCCTGGAGCTGTATCTGAGGTCAGTGCCATAGGCATCTGGCATCTGGCCTCGTATATGCCTCGTATGTGGCATGTTAGTGGCCGGCCATGCTCATGGCCGTAGCATGTGGGTGCTCATGCGTGAGTGTGAGAGTGAGTCCATCCTCTTGGATGGATGGATGTGTGCCTTTATATAGGCATGGCTAGCTTACTTCCTAAGCTATGTAGTGGCATGGACAAGGGGGTATGATGGGGTGTCATGCTTGTCCCCTGGGTCACTTCATAAATAGTGTCAGGGGACAAGTGACACTATACATGATGGCTGGGGTGACACGTGAATAGTGCTCGGGTACGACCGTCTCGTCGGTGTCTTGTCGGTGTCGAGTCGGGCTGAAGCCGGCAGCCGGCTAGTTGGTGCAGTCGGCAGCCGGCAGTCGGCCAGGCAGAGCAGTCGGACGGGGAGCCGGCAGGAGCAGCCGGGCAGTCGGACTGAGGGGCTTTGCTAGCCCCGATGTCTTGAAATATTGTCTTGCCGTCTTCGGGATACCCGTGGCCAATTACTCCTACACCATCCCTGCCTCCTCTACTTCTTGGTGAGCATTTTCATGAATTCCAATCACATTATCTACCTCCAATTGGTTATTGGTGGTGCCTATCACTTCAAATTTTAGCAAGGAAAAACAATAAATAATTGTGAATGGCCTCCCTCGAAAAAGAACACAAACTAAAGCTCATAGACCATCCCTGCCTCCTCTACTTCTTGGTGAGCATTTTCACGAGTTCCAATCACATTATCTACCTCCAGTTGGTGATTGGTGATGCCTATCACTTCAAATTTTAGTAAGAAAAAAAAATTGTGCATATATGGTAATGTAATATATTGGACATTCATTATAGAGAATTTGTTGAAGAAAATTACCTGATCTATCCATTTGAGTGGAGAGTCGTTGCACCAAGTAGTTAAGCTTGCATATATAAGCATATGGTACAGTCTACCGATTTGATTATTAGGGCCTCACAATTGTCCGAAAAGATCGTTATGTAGCCACACACAACAATTTGCAACTATTACACCAAGCTGGGCTAAGCTAATCGATCTGGTTCTTCTGTAATATTTCATATTCTCTGAATTGATTGCTTCTTAGTTGACAATACTAAATGGAGGACGAGCTCCATGGAGCTCTTTATTTTGAAATTTTTGAAAACCACATTCCAAAGTTTCATTTTTTTCTAAAAAATCACACAAGTTCATATGGATGTCTACTACATATGTGTAAACTTTGAAGATGGCATGCATTACGGTGAGAACTATAAAAAGACGAAATCATGATTTTGAAAACGATGAACAATATATATACTGTTTAAGTATGGAAAATGCATGAATTTGTCTTTTTGTGTTGCTCTGAACATAATGTATTTCATCGTCAAACTTTATACACATGTAAATTTTTTTCCAGAATGTTTTGAAACTTCATTTTTTTTAAAAGCTACATGTTACAGCCGCCAATTTATTCCTCTGTGAGGTCCCGTTTGATTTTAAGAGTCCCACCACACACAATATATATAGCCTCTTCCTTCCTTATTAATTTAGTCCATATATTAGCCTCTCCCTTTCCTTTCTTATTTTTGTCACCGTCTCTTTGATTTCCTTCCTTATTAGTAAGCCCACAAGTTTGCCTCTCTATTTTTTTCCTTATTCCTTCCACGTCTCGTTTAATTTCCTTCCTTTTTAGTATAGCCCACAAATTAGCCTCTCTCTTTACCTTTCTTATTTCTGCCAACGCCCCGTTTGATTCGTGAGACGGCTTCGTGATACCTAGGGAATTTAAAGACGTACATAAATTGGTTAGATATGGTCTAAAATAGCGAGGTGGGACTATAAGTTGACATCTGCATCAACGTTAATAGGAGCACACAACAGGATCTAGGTGGTTGGCTGTGTTATGATATAATCAACAGGAGGTCTTGAGATCGATTGCACTGACCAGCAATTATTTTTGCCTTATACTGCCAGGGCGCAAGAAACCTTAGTTGGGCCACGATTTGTGGGCCAATAATTCGCCTTGGCTTATTACAGGCATGTAACGTAATGATAGCACAAATTGATGGTAGTTTAAATCGTACACAAGTGCAGCATTTATCCATAGGGCTCAAGTTCGATCCCCGTGGGCATCGTGCTCTTTCTTAAAAGCGTTGTTGTTGTGTGGTGCTCCTCCCCCCTTCCCGCGGCCTTGGCTCCGGAGGGAAACCTCAGACTTCGAGATCGGGCGATGAAGACGCCTTCACGTCTTCTTCCTCCTTGGGGGCATCATCTCGGAGCCGGCCACAACCTGGAGACCAGTGGATGGCGGCATCTTCGCCGCGTGGTTTGCGGCATCTTCGCCGTGTAGTTTGCTGAGGCGGCCATTTCGGGGCGCTGATTTCTGTTTGGCAACGATGATGGCGTCGAGAGGAGCTTTGGTCGCGGCTCGGGCTTCGGTAGTCGGATCTTCCCGGCGTGTCCGAGGTGCCCGTTGGTTGCTACGACGGGCACGGTCGGCGCAAGTCCTGCATATTCCCTTGTGATGATCGTCGTCAGAGTCGGAGCTGTCAGTTGTTCGCGCGTGTGGCCTTCTGTTGGCATGTGCCGTCATGGTTTTGGTGCAGCTGTTGTAGCTCTGTGATCCCATGTCGGTGGCCAGGTTGGCCGGTGGTACCCATGTTATATGGGTTGGATTGTATCGGCTTTAGCTCGATTTTCCGTCAATTAACCGGGCAATTCTCACTCCTTAATCAATGAAAATGACAAGTCTTTTGCCTCGTTTCAAAAAAAAAAAGTTCGATCCCCAGCATGAAATTCTTTATTTTTTTATGTCGTGGCCTAGGCGAGAAGCTTACCGTCCATAGCGCTCAAAGAATACAACGCTCGGTTTGACTCTTTTTTTACCGGGTAAAGATATAGATGACATAGGAAGAAGCGTATTATGACATAGGAAGAAAGCGCATTGTCACGGTGAACCCACGGAGTCAATCCGTGCTTTATTATTAGGGAGAGACTAGCTAAAGAGCCCGTGCGTTGCAACAGGGTTTACAGCATAAAATTAGTTGTGTTAAATGCAACATATATGCTTCACTACGGAGCAAATGGCAATTACCATGAATTACGAATGATCGGGTCAAGCAGCTGGATCACGGGACAATTCAATTCAGTTAAACCTTGACACTTAAAATGAGCGTGATCGATGCAAAAAAAGACGAGGAAGACCTCCAAGTGAAAAGGCGAGGAACGCATTCAAAGTCATAGAGCATATCTGATTCTTTTTTGTGGTATGGGTTCCTTATTCATCATAGTCATAGGCCTGAAACGATCTCTTCATTATTCACCATGAATCTACAGCTTAATTAATTATATATGAGCTAAATATGAGATTAGTTTCATATGAACTAATACGTTGTGAAGAAAGAAATCATGTCCAAAAATTTAACAACGGGGCAGGTTTATTGTATTTCAGTTTGTATGTGACAAGAAGCAAATGAGATTGATCCTTGAATGAAAAACTGGGAATGCGCTACGCCAAGAGTACTTAGCTGATTCTGGAGTTGTTCAACTGGGCAATCCATCTCAGCAAACCTTGGGCGAGGTGCCTATACCAAAACTACATTTTTTTGCGGGACTTATACCAAGATCACTGGCCACTGGAATCAAAGTATTTTTTCCTACCTACTTTGTATTTAAATCTGTATAAAACCTAAGTTTTTGCACATGAATCATATCACTTATACTTCTCATCATGAATTTCCCACAAAATCAAAGAAGTGGTTAGTACTTATGACTACCCAGAAAAAAATTAATTTCCGTTAGAGAATTTAAACTATAGAAGCGAGTGGTTCCATGTCTAGGATCCGATGGGGCAGCCTCTTCCAGTTCCATGTCTTTTTTGTTTCGTCCTCCTGCACATATTCCGGGCAACTTATTATAGGTGCTCATCATGGCAATAATTTGTACTTAGAGATGAGATGCATGCTCTCAGACTCAAAACTTTTTGATGGAAGCAGTAAATACTCCGATTTTGACAAAAAAGGATGCCATTCGTGTCTGCTGCATTCAAACACGAATCTGAATTTAAGCATATCTACTATTTGATCTATAACATATACTCTCTTCGTTCGGGTTTATTAGGCCCTTTAGCAACAATAGCGTGTCCGTATTTATAAGGCCCATGAACGAAACCGAGGAGTCTTTCATCGAGTCATGGCAAGAGATAATAGCGTGATTACTGGGTGGTGCACTTAAAACGGAAGGACCCAGCTGGACTAGCAATGCATGCGTATCCTTCCTTTTTTGATTGGGCATGCATGGGCCCATGCGGCTGGGATTAATGCGTGTGCATGCCTCCCCTGCGCAGCCGCATTAGCTTTTGTGCTTTCCAAAACGCTGATAATAATTAACGCACGTAATTATTGGAATTGGTTCTCTCCATACGAGGCTCCTTGGTCCTGCCAATTTGGCTAAGAGGCCCAATAAATCCGGACGGAGGGAGTACATATGTACGGCCGCTCAACACTAATTTCCCTAGCCTCTCAGTCGCAGCCGCCACAGGTCTCCTCATCCTTTGACGCCCGCCGTCGCCATCTCTGCCTCTGCCGTGCTGTCTTCACTGTTGTGGCGGAGCACGCGACGACCGAAGTGCCGGAAGCCTTCCAAGCGGTGGCTGCCAGAGCCGTGTTCTCATTGCCATCCTGCCGTGTCACCTGACCAGGAAAGACGGGCGCGCTCGGTCGTGGCTGTGCCTGACGCGCGTTGTTTGAGCATGAACAAGGCGGCACCGGCAGTGTTCATCACAGACCGGGTTCGTGCTGGCACGGTCCGCCGGCGTGCTAGTAGCATAGTACATCACCATCCTGCAGTGCGCTCCATCCCCAGGATGCTACGGTACGATCAAGAGTTCGTCGTCAAGAGGGATGTCATGGAGCCGATCTTCGCCGGTGGTGATTGCTATCCAGGTCAAGGAGTTGCGCGGGGAAGCAGAAGGCAGGAGCTTCACATGGACTTGCTGCAAGGGTCAAGCAGGCCCGACGGTGCTGGCGCCTCGACGGGGCCTCTCGGCGTTGATTTCTTTGGACAAGCCCGTCTGCACCTGGAGGATCTCAATTCTTCAAAAAAAAATTTGTAGATTCGATTCGATTTGTTCTCAAGGTGCGATTTGAGGAGGAATTTAATGGCAAATCAAGGGGATCCTATGGGAGTCGAACTCTTGGCCTCGTGTTCGAGCCTTCCTCCTAGGAGGCAATTTAGGAGACAGATGGAAGGGAAGACGGGAAGGTTCCGTAGGCAAAAAAGAATCGTGAGGGGAAAGGACACGTAGAAGGGGAGTCCAACGAAGAGGGTCGACGTAAGATGAAAACGAACCAGGTCGGACGGACGGACCAATATGCTATTAGTACCACCTTGTTTATATTACGATTTTGTCTATACGAATCGTAAAAGCGTATTACGACTGGGCGGAAGCGTATTGTGATGGTGAACCCGACAAAGTCAATCCGTACTTTATTATTAGGGATAGATTACTAAGACATATGCCCATGCGTTGCAACGAAAAGGATAAATTGGCGTGCATCTGCAAGCACAACACCTTGTGCTTCGGTACGAAGAAAACACTAGTTGGCCGATCCTTCAAAACGCCCACCCACGCGGTACGACATCCGGACGGTGCCACCGTCGGCAGGCAGGCGCACGAATCGAGGTTTAGAAAAATTGTGCGGGTCATGTTATACTCTCTTTGCAAGGTATTATTAGACTGGTGGACCACTTGGTCTCAGCTGCACAATGGTCACAGAATGAGTTTTGGTGCCGATGGTAAGGACATCTCCAATGCAAGGTAATACATATTTTGCCCTTATATAGTTTTGGAGCGTAACGCACACGTTCGAACCGAAATGCCTCAGACATTTTTAGGACTCTCATGCTATTCCTTATTTGTCCGCTCGGCTTGCGGTTAGACCATGTTTTCTCGTCTCGGTATTCCACTGTCAACCCACATTACCCAAAAAATAAGGATTATGTGTTAGAGGACCTCTTAGGAAAAATAGTATTTTTGGCAATCACTTGGTCTATCCTTGCATCCCATAAATAATCCTCAAATCCATCCTTCCTTTCATAGCCCGAAATTCCTTCTTTTTACAATGCACGTATGCAACGTCATGCACCTCATTTTCCTTTTAATTATCCGTTTCAACCGTCTAATCCCAGACCTCATCTTAGGGCTTGTTAATTGTCTACATACCGACGTATATAAATTGGTACGTTCTGATATACTATAGCGAGGTGGGACTATTGATTCAGAAATGAACATTATAACACAAGGAAAAGCTAGCTCGCTGGTTGCCTTCTTAGAAAGGACGAAGAGGTTGTGAGTTTGATACCTTGCCGGCGCAATAATTTTTGCCTAAGCCCACTCTCCTGTTGCCGGGCTGCCACTTCAGCTCGGCCCGAGGCCCACGAGAGGAGGGAGATTTAGAAACGGAACAACCTAATAGCGGGGTCTCGGAACAGAATTTGTACCTCATATAGAAATATTCTAGTCTTTTTGTTAATGTGGACTCTTGGCGTGTTGGTATGGCATGTGTCATCTCATGTTCTGGTCAGGGATTCGATTCCATGACCTTTTCTTTTTCTACCGGAACGAAACGTTTTATCTCTTCGCCACTTAAAAAACAGTCAATTGTAAAAAAAAACACAGAGACCTTCAGTACCAGCTCGAATATGTTTTAAATACAAACTAAAAGCATAAAATCACGGAAAGAAGCGTATTGTGACGGTGAACCCGACAAAGTCAATCCGTGCTTTATTATTACTAGCACATATGCCCGTGCATTGCACCGGGAGAGAAAAAATGTGTGTACTTAAATTAAATGTAATGGGAAGCAGAATGGAGCTAGCAGCAACCGAGTCTGAATTAAAAAGCCTTCCTCTTTGCCGCTATACAAAAAGCCTTTAGGATTCATGACGCGCCAGTCCAAAGGCTTCCAAGGCTTCCTGCTGCTGGGCGCGCGAAGGAACTTACAATTCTCCTCTTTGGAAGCCATACGTAGCTTCAAGTAGTTGAAGGTATGTGGATGGAGAGGAAGATGAGTATATGCTGAATGTTAGTGCAATCATAATCCAGATATTATTACCAGCAGAATGGTAAATTTGCTATGTTAAAATTAGTCAAAAAATGGTTTAATGGTAGCTTGTTCTATCACAAATCATGATATTGTTAAAAATGTGTGTAAGCAAAAAAGAAAAAGAAACATGAACCGCCATATTCAAATTCTATCAAACCAAGACACTGTTATTCATAAATATCTAGTGTAGATGACAAGGCAATTCAAAAGGGATGGAGAATTAAATTGGAAATTAACTTGACCCAATCTGCACGAATAGAATAGTAGTGAGGAGAACCAGTTAATTAGAAGTGATGGAGCGTAGCAGTAGCAGATAACCATTAATGTGTTGGAACATTCATTCACATAGTAATAATCAGTCAAATTCATTCACAGAAACGGAGCGGCTGCTCCGCGAGCGCCAGGCGGCGGTCGGGCAAGGCTGCCGCGGTCCCGCGTCCTTCTACCGCTAGAAGGACGACGATGACGGCACGGACAAGGATGGCGATGCGGCCGGCCAGGGTGGCCACGCATGCGTGGTCGTCGTCTGCTGTAAATTAGCATCCTAGAACTTTTCTAAAAAGTTTTTAGAAATATCGTCCATCTTAATTAAAATATGTTAGAGGAATATCGAGCAGATCATTGATGCTCTGAGCATGTAAATGAGAGGAATTTGTGAGCCTATCATTCATGTTGTCAATAGATTATATCACCAATGAATTTGTGAGCATGACATTCGAAGCTATTGACGAGGAAGGCCGCAAGAGAGAGCCAGAATATTTGCACGTGCGCACAAGATCAAAGAGTAGATTTTCTTTTTTGAGAAACATATCAAAGAGCAGATATCACGCCGTTTCTGTGTCCTTAATCCCTTTGTGGGCCGACTGTTGCGCTGTGTTCGCTCAGTTCCACGGGCCACCGTCGGATGCGTATGGGACGGTAGCAAATGATCTACGTCCCTCTGCAGTACTTTGTTTCTACGTCAGACGATCTGGTTCCGACATTGGAGGTCCTGGCTAGCGAGGCTAGCGTGCGACATATCAAATTTTATTAGTAATCATATCAATTGTACGGGCGTGGTTAATTCACGTGAATTCAGGTGGGTGAGATTAGTTAGTGTGGGCCCCATGATTGAATTAGGGAGGGGGTGATTAGTTAGTGTGGGCCCACCCTTGAATTCACCTCGGAGAGAAATTAATTAGGATGAGGAGAGATTTACGTGGCTTCGTCCCCAGATGCGTTGCGGAGCGTAGCAATGCTCATAGGCAAGGAAGTCTTTTTCCAATTGTACTTTAAAAAGCATGCTATAGATACAATGCTTTTGATAAAGGCCTACTAATAAGCAAATCTTAAAGGCATTATTTGTAAGTTGTCATAAAAAAATCTCGCTAAAAGAGTTCTATCAGCGATTTTTGTACGACAATTCTGACTCTAAAGGACCCCCTAATTTTCAAATCTTAAAGGCATTATTTGTAAATTGAAGCAATTTTAAAATCTCACCAAAAGGTCTGTTAGGCCATCTCTAGAGCTATTTGAGTTAATTGCATGCCATGTCTGGGTAATTGCTTTGTGTCATATCATACACCTTTCTTTCTTTCTTGTCAAACTCTCCTTCCTTCCTTATTTATGTATACTGATCATGCCCTCGTATATAATTACTTTGCAACATATTATTATCTCCCTTCTTTTTTAAAGGAACTCTCCTTCCTTATTTATGCCCACGTAATACCTCTCTGCAAGAGAGTGCTTCTCTCCTTCTTTTTTTAGGAGCTCACCTTCCTTATGGTCATTATCCTCTCCTTCATTTTTCTTTTTGTGAAACTCTCTTTCCATATTTTATTCCCGCTAATGACGCCACTCTTTTTCCTTATTTATGCCCGCTAAATTGAAGCAATTTTAAAATCTCACCAAAAGGTTTGTTAGGCCATCTCTAGAGCTATTTGAGTTAATTGCATGCCATGTCTGGGTAATTGCTTCGTGTCATATCATACACCTTTCTTTCTTTCTTGTCAAACTCTCCTTCCTTCCTTATTTATGTATACTGATCATGCCCTTGTATATAATTCCTTTGCAACATATTATTATCTCCCTTCTTTTTTAAAGGAACTCTCCTTCCTTATTTATGCCCACATAGTACCTCTCTGCAAGAGAGTGCTTCTCTCCTTTTTTTAGGAGCTCACCTTCCTTATGGTCATTATCCTCTCCTTCATTTTTTCTTTTTGTGAAACTCTCTTTCCATATTTTATTCCCGCTGGTCATGCCACACATCTTTGTCAGCCATCTTTGTTACCATTAATTGTCCAGGCTGCTTATTGATTTTGAATAGGAAACATATATAAATCGGTAGAACGGATTGCAAAGGAGCGAGGTGGTACTAATTTATAAAGAAACAAACCTTTTGTTTGCATCATGATGCCTTAGTTCTGTTGGTTGCAGTTGCAGCCTTGGGCCTTGACGTGCAACTTTGGGAGTTCGACCCACATGGAGACGCTTATTTCTGCCTAATCTCGGTTACACGTCATATTTTTTGACCGGGCCGATTTCGGGCCAAAGCCCAGTAAGGCGATTTAGCCCAGCCTGTATGGAAAGTTGTATCGAGGATGAAGCCTACGAGCAGTGTGACTGGCGAAATTGACGTAACAAACAAGGACAGCCACAAAATTTAGTACCACCTTGAATATGTTTTAAATTCAAACTAAAAGCGTAAAATCACGGGGAGAAAGCGTATTGTGACGGTGAACCCGACAAAGTCAATCCGTGCTTTATTATTATAATATATATATAGGGATAGGGATAGGGATAGGGATAGGGAATAGGGAAAGATAAGGACTAGCACCATGGCACCGCCGCCCATTGTCGTTGACGGGGGCCCCGCGCGCCACTCCTCTCCACTGTTTCCCCTGCCGGCAACCAGGACGCCGCCGCCCTCTAAATTCCCACTCCTCTGCTTCCCTCTCGCCGGCGACCAGCGCCAATGGCCACCGCCGCTCTTTGCCGTTCGCCCCAGACCCCTACGCGCTGCCTCGCTCCAGCTATTCCCAACGCGTGCTCTGCTCCACATGGGTCGATTCTTTCGAATGGTCGGATTGATCCATCCATTTTCCCCCTCAGTTTTAATTCATCTGCCCACACTTGCCCATTGGACCCAGTTGGCTTATTGATTTCAACTTGCAGCCGTATTTAAATTGGTTTATCTGGTCGTAAGGGAGTGATGTGGGATATAAAATAGGTAATCAAATTCTCCTTTGCACATAATCATGGGTTACCTCAGTTGGATGCCCCGTTTGCGAGTTTGGCCGATTTTTTTTGCGCCCTCTCGTCAGCCTGCACGGTCCATTGTTTGCTGAATTTGTTTGATGGGATGAGGCCCATGCGAGCTGGTTGATACGTACCGGGTTTGGTTGGCACAGCAGTGGAAGGCGACGTACGAATTAGTACCACCTCGCGTATATGTTTTCAATTCAAAGTGAAAGCGTAAACTCACGGGAAGAAGCGTATTACGACGGTGAACCCGATAAAGTCAATCCGTGCTTTATTATTAGGGAAAGATTAGGGATAGAGGGATAGACTAATACACATGCCCGTGCGTTGCACCGAGCGAAAAAAACAGAACCTGTTTCCTGTGCTATTATGCACCATTTTATATCCAATTGTAAAAAACATCAACGATAATGTTAAACATTAAAATTTTCTTTTAAAAAATAGAAGGTAATGTTAACATAAAAATTGGAATACTTTTTTTAAGAATAGTCAACATTTTTATGAAATTTGAACATTTCTCTGAAAAAGATCAATTTTCGAACAGATGTTTTTTTTTGCAAAGAATCGTTTTTAGGGGTAATAGCATTTTTCTGTATAATATAATTTTGAAAATGTTTTTTGATATATTTTTCTGCAACTGATTTTTGCACAACCTACTTCATTTGCCAGTGTGCATCATTTTATATATTTTCTAGGTTAAACATTAAATTTTTCTTTTTTTAATAAAAGTTAACATTTGCATAAAATTGAAATACTTTCCATGGAAGAGTTAACTTTTTATAAATTTTTAACATTTCTTTGAAAAAAATATTTTTGAACAGATGTTTTTCTTAGATATTTTATTAACTTTTTGGGGTTGGCCCAAATAACTGGGACTACGCAAATACGCACACTCTCAGAAAAAAGATACACTGTCGTTGCAGCACAAACTACACACATTGTCTCTGTTCCGATTCCCTTCACTATCCCTAGTCGCCGCCGATGCCGCCGATCCCCCACTCCCCTCGTCTCTCCCCTCGAACCCTCTCCTTCCCCTCGCGTCGTCTCACAGACACACAACACACAAAGGAGCGAGCGCCCGTTGCCCCGATCCCTCCAGCCCCGCGGCCCTCGGGCGCCACTCCGACCGGAGAGTGCTGCCACACCGGTGACGAACCCTTCTACGCCGCCTCCTCGTTCCTTCCCGGTTCCTTCCCGTGCCCCTGTCCTCTCCCTCACGCCTCCTCCGCATTTGCGCGCCACGCAAGCGCAAGGCCGCTGTTGGCCCGGGCCGCTCCGGCCAAAAATAGTACTCCCTCGGTCCCTAAATATCTGTCGCTAGTGGTAAATTTACAAAAAAAACTGGATGTTTTTGGGACACAACACAACCGGCAGTCCAGAGAATCATCAGTTCTCGTCGTCGCATCGCCCACTCAACTCGCATCCACCATTCCGCCCGCACCCCCCGAATTTCTCCGCCGTCCCAGCGCCGGCGCGACGCCGCATGCCCCGGCCGAGCGAGTGCTGCTGCCGTCGCATATGCCCGTCGAGCGTCGCTTCCGCCTACACATTCGCCCGCCGCTGCCCCCGACGCATCTGCCTGGCTCCAAAAATGCTCATTTTTGGGGGTCCAAATTGGCTGATCTGGCGGCGGTGCTGGATCCGGTAGCGGCGAAGGCGGCCAGCGGGGAGGAGCAGGTCCTCCATGGCGGGCGGTGGCACGGAAGTGGGCGGTGAGGCGGCTCGGTGACCGGACGGCCCTCTTCCTCGTCGTTCCCTTCAAAAAGATCTCACCCCCTCCCCAAATCCTCCTAGAGAGTGCACTGACAGATAGATGGAGTAATTTCGCCTTAATCCGTGGTGCTTCCCTTTCTCGACTTAATCTGTGGTGGTTCCAAATCCTCCTAAGAGTAATTGATGCCCAACATTCTCCGTCTCATTTTCATTGCTGCTTCTCTGGCCGCAGCGTTCTGCGTCTCCTCGATGAGTAATCAATCCATGTTCAGAGTTAATTAGGAGTGCAGTATTTTCGCTAGTTCCTCATTGCTACAATTACTCCTGATTGTGACCCAGCTTCCTAGTTTCAGTCATTATTTCTGGAACTTTTCTGAAATTCGAGTACTATGATGATGCTTATCTTCTTAAGAACAAAGGAACAAGTGTGGGAGGATGATATCTCTGCTGCTTGCTGTACTTCAATATTCTAGACTGTTGTTTAAGTTCTTGGAGTAAATTCAGTGTTTAAGCATTTTATTCATGGCCACAACAATAATTATGTGAGTGTACTGTAATCCAAGAGATTGTTCTTCATTCTTCTTGTAGGTAATAGATTGTTACTGTTATTGTTGAAGGCGTGGCTCTCTCGGTGCTGTAGCTTCTTCCTCGCCGTGCAGGGACGGCGGCGACGAGCTTCTACCTGGGCTACAACCACCTAGGTGAGTTCCTCCTCTTCTCTATGGTGCCACAGATAGCTAGCACTGGACTTGTGACATGGTCTGATTCATGTGTTGCTGCAATGATTTGTTCCTGTTAACTGCTGGAGTAGTTGTTCATCATCATTTCAACATCATGATGTACTCCTATTTTCAGCAAATTGTTCTGTTTAAATGTACCAGTAGTAATCTTGCAAAATGTTAGGAGTAAATTACAGTACTCCTAGTATCAGGAGTAAATTTTCAGCAAATTGTTTCTAATTACTATGGTCATTTAATTTGGAGTTGCTACTGATTCTATCTGTTTATAGCTATTTGGAGTAGGAGTAGTTCTTTATATACCCTGAGTAGTTGTGACCAAACATATAATTTCTGCAGCAAGTACAAATGTGCTAGAGTAATTCTTTCTATTGCTATGGACATATGGGCTATTTCTTTCTATTGCTATGGACAATATCTTATGTAGCCAAAGTTCGCTCTCTTCTCAAATCCGACCATGTAGTGTAGTAACCAGTAGTAGTAATGTGGTGATTATCCAGTAGTAACAGATGTCTGTAAATGTTCAGTTAAAGCAGCTTATGGCTTTGGGAATGTGCTTATTCAGATCACACAATAAGGAAAAAAGAACACTACCATTAAGGAATGCTAGAGAAATGGCAGTGATATTGAAGGATCTGCTTATTCGGATAAGAATTCCAATTCCAAAACAAAAACCCCTTTCAAAAAAGGGGAGTAGGATAAGGGCAAATAAAAAGGCAGGGAGGAGTACACCTTGCTCCTGATCCAGAAGATTAAAGGGACTGATAATGACCAGGTGAGGTAGGATTTGGGAACGTGATACCTTGATTGTTTTCTGACTGGATCCGGAGGCCGGAGCACTGTTTGCTTTCCCTGTTCAGTGTTCATGCTCGCTCTATCATTGGGGTTTATGGCCGTATGTACAAAGACATCATTATTTTCTTCATTTCTTTTTGGCATCAGATTATCAGAAGCATCTCCCACTCCCATGAATGTTGTTTCTTTTCTCTTCTTTTCCTTTTTTGCTTGATAATATGAGTACTACAGAAAAACATGAGTATTTGCTTGTTTGTAGTGACTTTCATGCATTACATTAATGCATAGACATCTTAGGCAAAGAATATTTAATTCAGTAGTGTAGCAGCATTAGCTTGCTCCGCTGTATGCCGTATGCTCCGCTGTATGCCGTATGCTCCGCTGTATACCAGGACTACATGTTTATGGTCTTGCTGCATTAGTCTAACTTGAGTTGGAATGGCAGGATATATATGCATGATCCATGAATCAAAACATGACAATTGTTGATCATCTGGAAATAAAGTACCATACCCAAATAATCTGTTTCAATTTGAGCATTTGCTCCTCCAAATAATCATGTCAAAAGCACAGCAAAATGCACTTTCATCAGTATCACCTTAATTGTGACTTTCTTCAGGTTCTTGTTCTTTCAGCAGTATTCTTCAGATTCTTGCTCATGAGGTTCTTGTTCTGCAGGTTCTGCCGGACAAAGGAGCTCGGAGAGGCGCTGGAGGAGGTAGAGAATTTGATAAAAAAATAGGGCAGCAGCAGCATTTCAGTTTGGGAAGGTTAGACTGCTGGAGTTGAAGCAGTTGTGGATTTCTTCAAGGCAAAAATAGAGCATTTCCATATAGTGAGATGAAAAGGGTTAGCTTTCAGGTTTTGTTTCAGCATGCTTTTGATTCGTCACTCCTGAGAACTAATTATTACCTGCCTGCACTACTCCCTCTCCGTATGTAGTCCATATTAGAAATTCTAAAAAGAATGCGTGGGACAAATGTGTGCTCGGTGCGTTAGGTCCTGGTAGTCCTAAAAGCCCAGGGGTCCTTCATCATTTTAATTTGAACACACTTGATTTTCTGGGTCGAAACTGTAAATTAGTACGTTGTTGGCCCTGCTGCCCGGCCCACCGATTATGCCTTCCTTCAATGTGGGCATGATCAATCTAGGGGCCCTTCCAATTTCATTGTTCCTCCTGTGATTATGCCTTCCTAATCTGGCTTTCCTTCATCCTTCTTAATAAGTTAATATCAAGTCAGAGACTTTCTTATTCCTTGCACGCTTAGTTGTCACACCATTCACTCCTTAATTCCTGAGACAGCTCCTTGACACCGAGAAAACTAAAAAGCGTATATAAATTGGGAGGATTTAATGTAAGGGGGCAAGGTGGGACTATTCTGTACAAGAGTAATTTTCTAGCCTTGCCCAGGCCTTTAACCCTTTTGTTTTGTGGGTTGTGGTCGCTGGCTTTGTTGGGCTAGGCTTGTGCCTTTAAACTCGGTGATGGATAAACGAAACCAGATCGATCGATGACGTACGGGCAGGCAACAAAACGTTTTTATAGCGATTATTATTATTATTATAGACAGCGACGTACGACCATAGCCCTTTTATTATTACTAGAAAAAAACCTGTGCGTTGCAACGGGTATAACTAAGAGTTCATGTGGTATTCGAGAGTTTACCTGTCAATGTTGAAGTAACTACACAAATCTAAACATTTATCGATCCTTTTATGTATAAGTAATTATACATCATTCGCATACCTGTGAAAGGTTAAAATAGATCATGATGGCCTTTGTTCCATTTTCTGATTCCCGAGCCTGCTTTCTCTGCGGAGTTAATTTCTTCATTTTCTTTCTTTGGAGTACGTTCCCTTCCTGATTTCACGCCCGCCTGTTGATTCTCTCGGCTGTACAAATATAAACCGGTGAGATTAGTCGTAAACAAGCAAGGTGGGATTATTTTAACTGAAAAAGAAGGTTAGTCTAGCGCGTAAGTGACGTGCGGGACGTTGCACGGGGATGGGCCAGACCAAAGCAAGGCCCAGGTACCCGGACTCAAAAACAAAACAGAATTTTAGACGCCAGCCGTTATTTAGTACCACCTCGCATATATGTTTTAAATTCAAACTGAAAGCGTAAAATCACGGGAAGAAGCGTATTGTGATGGTGAACCCACGGAGTCAATCCGTGCTTTATTATTATAGGGAAAAGATTAGGGAAAGATAGTACCACCTCGGGTATATGTTTTAGATTCAAACTGAAAGCGTAAATTCATGGAAAAAAGCGTATTGTGACGGTGAACCTGACAGACTCAACCCGTGCTTTATTATTAGGGAAAGATTAGGGATAGATTATTAATTATTAATTATTAACTATTATTATTAGGGAAAGACTAGCAAAAAAGTCCGTGCGTTGCAACGGGAGAACAAAATCCTTTTTGATACGTCTCCGTCGTATCTACTTTTCCAAACACTTTTGCCCTTGTTTTGGACTCTAACTTGCATGATTTGAATGGAACTAACCCGGACTGACGCTGTTTTCAGCAGAATTGCCATGGTGTTATTTTTGTGCAGAAATAAAAGTTCTCGGAATGTCCTGAAAATCAACGGAGAATTATTTTGGAATATATAAAAAATATTGGCGAAAGAATCAAGGCCAGGGGGCCCACACCCTGTCCGCGAGGGTGGGGGCGCGCCTACCCCCCTGGGCGCGCCCCTGCCTCGTGGGCCCCCTGGAGCTCCACCGACCTCAACTCCAACTCTATATATTCACGTTCTGGGAGAAAAAAATAGAGAAAAGGATTCATCGCGTTTTACGATACGGAGCCGCCGCCAAGCCCTAATCTCTCCCGGAAGTGCTGATCTGGAGTCCGTTCGGGGCTCCGGAGAGGGAAATCCGTCGCCATCGTCATCATTAACCATCCTCCATTACCAATTTCATGATGCTCACCGCCGTGCATGAGTAATTCCATCATAGGCTTGCTGGACGGTGATGGGTTGGATGAGATTTATCATGTAATCGAGTTAGTTTTGTTAGGGTTTGATCCCTAGTATCCACTATGTTCTGAGATTGATGTTGCTATGACTTTGCTATGCTTAATGCTTGTCACTAGGGCCCGAGTGCCATGATTTCAGATCTGAACCTATTATGTTTTCATGAATATACGTGAGTTCTTGATCCTATCTTGCAAGTCTATAGTCACCTACTATGTGTTATGATCTGGCAACCCCGAAGTGACAATAATCGGGACTACTCCCGGTGATGACCATAGATTGAGGAGTTCATGTATTCACTATGTGTTAATGCTTTGGTCCGGTACTCTATTAAAATGAGGCCTTAATATCCCTTAGTTTCCATTAGGACCCCGCTGCCACGGGAGGGTAGGACAAAGGATGTCATGCAAGTTTTTTTCCATAAGCACGTATGACTATATTCGGAATACATGCCTACATTACATTGATGAATTGGAGCTAGTTCTGTGTCACCCTATGTTATAACTGTTGCATGAATAATCGCATCCGGCATAATTCTCCATCACCGATCCAATGCCTACGAGCTTTTCACATATTGTTCTTCGCTTATTTACTTTTCCGTGGCCAATGGTACAATCACTACAAAACTATCACTGTTACTTTTGACACCGTTATCGTTACTTCCATATTACTTTGCTACTAAATACTTTGCTGCAGATACTAAGTTATCCATGTGTGGTGAATTGACAACTCAACTGCTAATACTTGAGAATATTCTTTGGCTCCCCTTGTGTCGAATCAATAAATTTGGGTTGAATACTCTACCCTCGAAAACTGTTACGATCCCCTATACTTGTGGGTTATCAAGACTATTTTCTGGCGCCATTGCCCGGGAGCATAGCTCTATTCTTTGAGTCACTTGGGATTTATATCTGCTGGTCACTATGAAGAACTTGAAAGACGAAAGAACTAAGATTTTTCCCTCAACTACGAGGGGAGGTAAGGAATTGCCATCTAGCTCTGCACTTGATTCACGTTCTGTTTTGAGTAAGCTCGCGACACCTAAACCTGCTTCTGCTATTAATTCTGATATGTCGCATGTTATTGATGATGCCACTTCTGCTATGCATGATACTTATGATGAAACTACTTCTATGCTTGATACTACTGTGCCACTTGGTGAATTTCTTGATGAACAACTTGCTAGGGCTAGAGAGAATGAAATTATTGAAACTGATAATATTGATGAAAGTGATGATGAAGATTCTCCCCCTATATATGAATTACCTGTTGTGCATGAGGGTTATGTTATAAATGAAGAAACTGCTAGAGACTTTCTTGCTTGCAATGATAGAAGTGATCTTTGATACGTCTCCAATGTATCTATAATTTTTGATTGTTCCATGCTATTATATATTCTGTTTTGGATGTTTAATGGGCTTATTTATACACTTTTATATTATTTTTGGGACTAACCTATTAACCGGAGGCCCAGCCCAAATCGCTGTTTTTTGCCTATTTCAGTGTTTCGAAGGAAAAGGATATTAAACGGAGTCCAAACGGAATGAAACCTTCGGGAACGTGATTTTCGGAACAAACGTGATCCAGAGGACTTGGAGTCTACGTAAAGTAATCAACAAGGAGAGCACGAGGTAGGGGGGCACACCCACCTCCCCAGGCGCGCCCTCCACCCTCATGGGGCCCATGTTGCTCCACCAACGTACTTCTTCCTCCTATATATACCTCGTACCCCAAACCATCAGAGGCATCCACGAAAACCTAATTCCACCGCCGCAACCTTCTGTACCCATGAGATCCCATCTTGGGGCCTTTTCTGGCGTCCTGCCGGAGGGGGCATTGATCACGGAGGGCTTCTACATCAACACCATAGCCTCTCCGATGATGTGTGAGTAGTTTACCTCAGACCTTCGGGTCCATAGTTATTAGCTAGATGGCTTCTTCTCTCTCTTTGGATCTCAATACAAAGTTCTCCTCGATTTTCTTGGAGATCTATTCGATGTAATCTTATTTTGCGGTGTGTTTGTTGAGACCGATGAATTGTGGGTTTATGATCAAGATTATCTATGAACAATATTTGAATCTTCTCTGAATTCTTTTATGTATGATTGGTTATCTTTGCAAGTCTCTTCGAATTATCAGTTTGGTTTGGCCTACTAGGTTGATCTTTCTTGCAATGGGAGAAGTGCTTAGCTTTGGGTTCAATCTTGCGGTGTCCTTTCCTAGTGACAGTAGGGGCAGCAAGGCACGTATTGTATTGTTGCCATCAAGGATAACAAGATGGAGTTTATATCATATTGCATGAGTTTATCCCTCTACATCATGTCATCTTACTTAAAGCATTACTTTGTTCTTTTGAACTTAATACTCTAGACGCATGCTGGATAGCGGTCGATGTGTGGAGTAATAGTAGTAGATGCAGAATCGTTTCGGTCTACTTGTCGCGGACGTGATGCCTATATACATGATCATACCTAGATATTCTCATAACTATGCTCAGTTCTATCAATTGCTCGACAGTAATTTGTTCACCCACCGTAATACTTATGCTCTTGAGAGAAGCCACTAGTGAAACCTATGGCCCCCGGGTCTATTCTCCATCATATTAATCTTCCAACACTTAGTTATTTCTGGCGCCGTTTATTTTGCTTTCTTTACTTTTAGTCTTTATCATAAAAATACCAAAAATATTATCTTATCATATCTATCAGATCTCACTCTCGTAAGTGACCGTGAAGGGATTGACAACCCCTTTATCGCGTTGGTTGCGAGGTTCTTATTTGTTTGTGTAGGTGCGCGGGACTCGAGCGTGGTCTCCTACTGGATTGATACCTTGGTTCTCAAAAACTGAGGGAAATACTTACGCTACTTTACTGCATCACCCTTTCCTCTTCAAGGGAAAACCAACGCAGTGCTCAAGAGGTAGCAATCTTAAGAAATTATTAGCTAAGCTTAAAGAAAAAAACTCTGCATGCTAGAATGAAATATGATCCTGCTTATGCTACTTCACCTATCTTTGTTACTGATAAGGATTATGAATTATCTGTTGATCCTGATATAATTACTTTGGTTGAATCTGATCCTTTTTATGGCTATGAATCTGAAACTGTTGTGGCACATCTTACTAAATTAAATGATATGGCCACCCTGTTCACTAATGATGAGAAAACTCGCTACTACTATATCCTTAAATTATTTCCATTCTCATTAAAGGGTGATGCTAAGATATGGTTTAATTCTCTTGATCCTGGTTGTGTGCGTAGTCCCCAGGATATGATTTATTACTTCTCTGCTAAATATTTCCCCGCTCATAAGAAACAAGCTGCTTTAAGGGAAATATATAATTTTGTGCAAATTGAAGAAGAGAGTCTCCATGCTTTCAAAAAAAAAGAAGAGAGTCTCCCACAAGCTTGGGGGAGGCTTCTCCAATTACTTAATGCTTTGCCTGATCATCCTCTCAAGAAAAATTAAATACTTGATATCTTTTATAATGGACTAACCGATGCTTCCAGAGACCACCTGGATAGTTGTGCTGGTTGTGTTTTCAGGGAAAGAACTGTTGATCAAGCTGAAATTCTATTGAATAATATGTTGACCAATGAAAATAATTGGACACTTCCTGAACCAACTCCTAAGCCAACTCCGAAGAAAAGGGGTATTCTATTTCTCAGTCCCGAAGATATGCAAGAGGCAAAGAAATCCATGAAAGAAAAAGGTATAAAAGCTAAAGATGTTAAGAATTTACCTCCTATTCAAGAAATACATGGTCTTAATTCATCACCTATTGAAGAAACACACGGTCTTGATAACCCGACAGAGGTAGTAAAGGTAAATTCTCTCTATAGGTTTGATGAAGGTGATATTCCTCGTTATAAGTCTGCTAGCCAATGCTTTGATGAGTTTGATAATTTTATTGTTAAACAAGAAAACTTCAATGCTTATGTTGGTAGACAATTGAAACACAATGCTTATATGATTGAACACTTGAGTGATTATATGTCTAGAGTTAAAGGTGAACTTAAACTAATTAGTAAACATGCTTCTATGGTTACCACTCAAGTAGAACAAGTACTTAAAGCTCAGAATGATTTGCTCAATGAATTAAATAATGAGAAAAATGACTTTGCTGTTAGAGTTATGACTAGAGGGGCTAAAATGACTCAGGAACCTTTGTATCCCGAGGGACACCCTAAGAGAATTGAGCAAGATTCTCAGAGAACTAATGTTGATGCACCTAGTCCTTCTAAAAAGAAGAAAAAGAAAAATGATAGGACTTTGCATGCTTCTAGTGAACCTGTTGTTGACACACCTGAGAATCCCAATGATATTTCTATTTCTGATGCTGAAACACAATCAGGTGATGAACATGAACCTAGTGATAATGTTAATGATAATGTTCATGTTGATGCTCAACCTAGCAACAATAATGATGTAGAAATTGAATCTGCTGTTGATCTTGATAACCCACAATCAAAGAATCAACGTTATGATAAGAGAGATTTTGTTGCTAGGAAGCACGGTAAAGAAAGAGAACCTTGGGTTTAGAAACCCATGCCTTTTCCTCCAAACCATCCAAGAAAAAGGATGATGAGGATTTTGAGCGCTTTGCTGAAATGATTAGACCTATCTTTTTGCGTATGCGTTTGACTGATATGCTTAAAATGAATCCTTATACTAAGTACATGAAAGATATTGTCACAAATAAAAGAAAGATACCGGAAGCTGAAATTTCCACCATGCTTGCTAATTATACTTTTAAGGGTGGAATACCAAAGAAACTTGGAGATCCAGGAGTACCAACTATACCATGCTCCATTAAAAGAAACTATGTTAGAACCGCTTTATGTGATCTTGGAGCCGGTGTTAGTGTTATGCCTCTCTCTTTATATCGTAGACTTGATTTGAATAAGTTGACACCTACTGAAATATCTTTGCAAATGGCTGATAAATCAACTGCTATACCTGTCGGTATTTGTGAGGATGTGCCTGTTGTAGTTGCAAACATTACTATGTTAACGGACTTTGTTATTCTTGATATCAACCGGGACAAGTCTGCTGTTTTGTTTAGTAAAAATACCCCAGCCAGTATGAAACATCAACTCCTATCCCTTTTGGGGCTACAGGTAGAAAGCCTTGAAGGAAAATATTTGGGGCTTCCTAGTTATATTGGGCAGTCTAGACAAAAGTGTTTTGAATACATCAGAGAAAAGATTTGGGAGATTTTTAAAGGATGGAAGATTAAACTCCTCTCTAAGGCAGCCAAGGAGGTACTTATTAAGGCAGTGATACAGGACATTCCCACTTATGCTATGTCTTGTTTTGATCTCACAAAGTCCCTATGTGAAAGTATAAGTCAGATGGTTTGCAAATTTTGGTGGGCTAACCAGGAGGAGGACACTAATCATCAGTGGGTTAGTTGGGAGAAGATGGTGCAGCCAAAGGAGCGGGGAGGCCTGGGGTTCCGGGACTTACACTCGTTTAATATTGCGATGCTAGCCCGACAAATATGGCGCCTCATACAAGTGCCTGAATCATTGTGTGCACGCGTGCTGCAAGCAAAGTATTTCCCCCACGGAGATGTACTGACGGCAGTACCACAACCGGGTATGAGCTATGTGTGGCGTATTCTGCTGCAAGGCGTCGAGGTGATAAAGGCAGGCATGCTATGGAGGGTTGGGTCGGGGAAAAGATTAATATATGGTCTGATCCTTGGTTACCCTCAAATGACACCCGACGCCCCCGTACGCTACAAGGAGGACATCTACTCACTAGAGTTTCTGAGCTTATTGACCCAAGTACAAATCGATGGGACAGATATTTGGTCCGACAAACATTCTGCCCTGAGGATGTGAGTACCATTCTGAGCATCCCAATTTGTGATCAATACGATGATTTTGTTGCGTGGCACTTTGACAAAAAGGGGATGTTTTCAGTCAGGTCGACTTACAGGGTACATGTGCATTTGCTACAGCAACAGAGAGTACGTCAAGTGGGTGAGATCTCAGCCGGCCAGGAGAGTATCACAAATTTCTGGAACAAGCTTTGGAAGATTAGATGTCCACCTAGGGTGCACCATTTGAAGGAAATATGCCCTAGAGGCAATAATAAAGTTGTTATTTATATTTCCTTATATCATGATAAATGTTTATTATTCATGCTAGAATTGTATTAACCGGAAACTTAGTACATGCGTGAATACATAGACAAACAGAGTGTCACTAGTACGCCTCTACTTGACTAGCTTGTTAATCAAAGATGGTTAAGTTTCCTAGCCATGGACAAAGAGTTGTCATTTGATGAACGGGATCACATCATTAGAGAATGATGTGATTGACTTGATCCATCCGTTAGCTTAGCACTATGATCGTTTAGTTTATTGCTATTGCTTTCTTCATAACTTATACATGTTCCTATGACTATGAGATTATGCAACTCCCGAATACTGGAGGAACACTTTGTGTGCTATCAAACGTTACAACGTAACCGGGTGATTATAAAGATTCTCTACAGGTGTCTCTGATGGTGTTTGTTGAGTTGGCATAGATCGAGATTAGGATTTGTCACTCCGATTGTCGGAGAGGTATCTCTGGGCCCTCTCGGTAATGCACATCACTATAAGCCTTGCAAGCAATGTGACTAATGAGTTAGTTGCGGGATGATGCATTACGGAATGAGTAAAGAGACTTGCCGGTAACGAGATTGAACTAGGTATTGAGATACCAACGATCGAATCTCGGGCAAGTAACATACCGATGACAAAGGGAACAACGTATGTTGTTATGCAGTTTGACCGATAAAGATCTTCGTAGAATATGTAGGAGCCAATATGAGCATCCAGGTTCCGCTATTGGTTATTGACCGGAGATGTGTCTCGGTCATGTCTACATAGTTCTCGAACCCGTAGGGTCTGCATGCTTAACGTTCGATGACGATTTGTATCATGAGTTATGTGATTTGGTGATTGAAGTTTGTTCGGAGTCTTGGATGAGATCACAGACATGACGAGGAGTCTCTAAATGGTCGAGAGGTAAAGATTGATATATTGGAAGGTAGTATTCGGACACCGGAAGGGTACCGGAGTGTATCGGGTACATACCGAAGTACCAGAGGGGTTACCGGAACCCCCCGGGGAAAGATATATGGGCTTATGGGCCATAAGAGGGAGGCTAACCAGCCCACAAGGGGCTGGTGCGCCCCCCACAAGGGAGGAGGCCGAATTGAACTTGGGAAGGGGGCGCCACCCCCTTTCCTTCTCCTACTCCCTCTCCTTCCCCTTTTCCCCCTCCGATAGAAGGAAAAAAGGATGGGGCCGAATCCTACTAGGACTGGAGTCCCAGTAGGACTCCCCTCTCCCTAGCGCGTCCCTTGTTGGCCGGCCTCCTCCTCCCCTCCTTTATATACGGGGGCAGGGGGCACCCCAAAGACACAACAGACAATTGTTTTAGCCGTGTGCGGTGCCCCCTCCACAGCTACACACCTCGGTCATATCGTCATAGTGCTTAGGCGAAGCCCTACGACGGTAACTTCATCATCACCGTCACCACGCCGTCGTGCTGACAGAACTCTCCCTCGGCCTCAACTGGATCAAGAGTTCGAGGTACGTCACCGAGCTGAACGTGTGCAGATCACGGAGGTGCCGTGCGTTCGGTACTTGGATTGGTTGGATCGCGAAGACGTTCGACTACATCAACCGCGTTACTAAACGCTTCTGCTTTCGGTCTACGAGGGTACGTGGACAACACTCTCCCCTCTCCTTACTATGCATCACCTAGATAGATCTTGCATGATCGTAGGAATTTTTTTTGAAATTACCGCGTTCCCCAACAGTGGCATCCGAGCCAGGTCTATGCGTAGATGTTATATGCACAAGTAGACCACAAAGAGTTGTGGGCGATAATAGTCATACTGCTTACCAGCATGTCATACTTTGATTCGGCGGTATTGTTGGATGAAGCGGCTCAGACCGACATTACGCGTACGCTTATGCGAGACTGGTTCTACCGACGTGCTTCGCACACAGGTGGCTAGTGAGTTTCTGTTTATCCAACTTTAGTTGAATCGAGTGTGACTATGCCCGGTCGTTGTTGAAGGTTAAAACAATAAACTTGACGAAAAATCGTTGTGGTTTTGATGCGTAGGTAAGAACGGTTCTTGCTAAGCTCGTAGCAGCCACGTAAAACTTGCAACAACAAAGTAGAGGACGTCTAACTTGTTTTTGCAGGGCATGTTGTGATGTGATATGGTCAAGACGTGATTATATAAATCGTTGTATGAGATGATCATGTTTTGTAACACAGTTATCAGCAACTGGCAGGAGCCATATGGTTGCCGCTTTATTGTATGAAATGCAATCGCCATGTAATTGCTTTACTTTGTCACTAAGCGGTAGCGATAGTCGTAGAAGCAATAGTTGGCGAGACGACAACGATGCTTCGATGGAGATCAAAGTGTCAAGCCGGTGACGATGGTGATCATGACGGTGCTTTGGAGATGGAGATCAAAGGCACAAGATGATGATGTCCATATCATATCACTTATGTGATTGCATGTGATGTTTATCCTTTATGCATCTTATTTTGCTTAGTACGGCGGTAGCATTATAAGATGATCTCTCACTAAATTTCAAGGTATAAGTGTTCTCCCTGAGTATGCACCGTTGCTACAGTTCGTCGTGCTGAGACACCACGTGATGATCGGGTGTGATAAGCTCTACGTTCACATACAACAGGTGCAAGCCAGTTTTGCGCATGCAGAATACTCGGGTTAAACTTGACGAGCCTAGCATATGCAGATATGGCCTCGGAACACTGAGACCGAAAGGTCGAGCGTGAATCATATAGTAGATATGATCAACATAGTGATGTTCACCATTTAAAACTACTCCATCTCACGTGATGATCGGACATGGTTTAGTTGATATGGATCTCGTGATCACTTAGATGATTAGAGGGATGTCTATCTAAGTGGGAGTTCTTAAGTAATATGATTAATTGAACTTTAATTTATCATGAACTTAGTCCTGATAGTATTTGCATAACTATGTTGTAGATCAATAGCTCGCGATGTAGCTCCCCGTTTATTTTTAATATGTTCCTAGAGAAAAACTATGTTGAAAGATGATAGTAGCAATGATGCGGACTAGGTCCGTGATCTGAGGATTATCCTCATTACTGCACAGAAGAATTATGCCTTTGATGCACCACTAGGTGACAAACCTATTGCAGGAGCAAATGCAGACGATATGAACATCTGGCAAGCTCGGTATGATAACTACTTATAGTTTAGTGCACCATGCTTTACGTCTTAGAATCGGGACTTCAAAAACATTTTGAACGCCACGGAGCATATAAGATGTTTCAAGAGCTGAAATTAGTATTTCAAACTCATGCCTGAGTCGAGAGGTATGAGACCTCTGACAAGTACTTTGCCTACAAGATGGAGGAGAGTAACTCAACCAGTGAGCATGTGCTCAGAATGTCTGAGTAATACAATCGCTTGAATCAAGTGGGAGTTAATCTTGCAGATAAGATAGTGATTGACAGAAGTTCTCTAGTCATTATCATCAAGTTACTAGAACTTTGTGATGAACTATAATATGCAAGGGATGACAAAAACGATTCCCCGAACTCTTCGCGATGCTGTAATCGGTGAAGGTAGAAATCAAGAAAAGCATCAAGTGTTGACGGTTGACAAGACCACTAGTTTCAAGTAAAAGGGCAAGGGAAAGAAAGGAAACTTCAAGAAGAATGGCAAGCAAGTTGCCACTCCCATGAAGAAGCCCAAAGCTAGACCCAAGCCTGAAACCGAGTGCTTCTACTGCAAAGGAAATGATCACTGGAAGTGGAACTGCCCTAGATATTTGGCGGATAAGAAGGATGGCAAAGTGAACAAAGGTATATTGGATATACATGTTATTGATGTGTACTTTACTAGTGTTTATAGCAACCCCTCAGTATTTGATACTGGTTCAGTTGCTAAGAGTAGTAACTCGAAATGGGAGTTGCAAAATAAACAGAGACTAGTTAAGGGCGAGGTGATGATGTGTGTTGGAAGTGATTCCAAGGTTAATAAGATCACCATCACACACTCCCTTTACCTTCGGGATTAGTGTTGAACCTGAAATAAATGTTATTTGGTGTTTGCGTTAAGCATGAATGTGATTGGATCATGTTTATTGCATGACGATTATTCATTTAAGTCAAAGAATAATTGTTGTTCTATTTACATGAATAAAACCTTCTATGGTCATACACTCAATATAAATGGTTTATTGAATCTAGATCGTAGTGATGCACATATTCATAATATTGAAGAAAAAAGATTCAAAGTTAATAATGATAGTGCAACTTATTTGTGGCACTGCCATTTAGGTCATATTGGTGTAAAGCGCATGAAGAAACTCCATGCTGATGGGTTTTTGGAATCACTTGATGCTTGCGAACCATGCCTCATGGGCAAGATGACTAAGACTCCTTTCTCCGGAACAATGGAGCGAGCAACTGACTTATTGGAAATAATACATACTGATGTATGCGGTCCGATGAGTGTTGAGGCTCGCGACAGGGATCGTTATTTTCTAACCTTCACAGATGATTTGAGTAGATATGGGTATATCTACTTGATGAAACATAAGTCTGAAACATTTGAAAAGTTCAAAGAATTTTAGAGTGAAGTGGAAAATCATCGTAACAAGAAAATAAAGTTTCTATGATCTGATCGCGGAGACAAATATTTGAGTTACGAGTTTGGTCTTCATTTGAAACAATGTGGAATAGTTTCACAACTCACGCCACCTGGAACACCACAGCGTAATGGTGTGTCCGAACGTCATAACCGTACTTTATTAGATATGGTGCGATCTATCATGTCTCTCACCGATTTACCACTATCATTTTGGGGTTATGCATTAGAGACAGCTGCATTCACGTTAAATAGGGCACCATCTAACTCCGTTGAGACGACACCATATGAACTGTGGTTTAGCATGAAACCTAAGCCGTCGTTTCTTAAAGTTTGGGGTTGCCATGCTTATGTGAAAAAGTTTCAGCCTGATAAGCTCAAACCCAAATCGGAGAAGTGCGTCTTCATAGGATACCCAAAAGAACTGTTGGGTACATGCTACCTCTTGAGCATGTGTTGGTTTTCCCTTGAAGAGGAAAGGGTGATGCAGCAAAGTAGCGTAAGTATTTCCCTCAGTTTTTGAGAACCAAGGTATCAATCCAGTAGGAGACTACACGCAAGTCGCCTAGTACCCACACAAACAATCAAGAACCTTGCAACCAACGCGATAAAGGGGTTGTCAATCCCTTCACGGCCACTTGCAAAAGTGAGATCTGATAAAGATAATAAGATAAATATTTTTGGTATTTTTGTTGTATAGATTGGAAAATAAAGATTGCAAAATAAATAGTAAACTAGAATTGTAGATCGGAAACTTATATGATGTAAAGTAGACCCGGGGGCCATAGGTTTCACTAGTGGCTTCTCTCATGATAGCATATATTACGGTGGGTGAACAAATTACTGCCGAGCAATTGATAGAAAAGTGCATAGTTATAAGAATATCTAGGATGATCATGTACATAGGCATCATGTCTGTATCAAGTAGACGGAAACGATTCTGCATCTACTACTATTACTCCACACATCGACCGCTATCCAGCATGCATCTAGAGTATTAAGTTCATAAGAACAGAGTAACGCATTAGGCATGATGACATGATGTAGAGGGATAAACTCAAGCAATATGATATAAACCCCACCTTTTTATCCTCAATGGCAACAATACAATACGTGTCGGTTCCCTTTCTGTCACTGGGATCGAGCACCGCAAGATTGAACCCAAAGCTAAGCACTTCTCCCATTGCAAGAAAGATCAATATAGTAGGCCAAACTAAACCGATAATTCGAAGAGACTTGCAAAGATATCAAATCATGCATATAAGAATTCAGAGAAGAACCAAATATTGTTCATAGATAATCTTGATCATAAACTCACAATTCATTGGATCTCGACAAACACACCGCAAAAGAATATTACATCGAATAGATCTCCAAGAACATCGAGGAGAACTTTGTATTGAGAACCAAAGAGAGAGAAGAAGCCATCTAGGATAAAAAGATGGGGTTTATATCATATTGCTTGAGTTTATCCCTCTACATCATGTCATCTTACCTAATGCGTTACTCTGTTCTTATGAACTTAATACTCTAGATGCATGCTGGATAGCGGTCGATCTGTGGAGTAATAGTAGTAGATGCTGGCAGGAGTCGGTCTACTTGTCACGGACGTGATGCCTATATACATGATCATGCCTAGATATTCTCATAATTATGCACTTTTCTATCAATTGCTCGACAGTAATTTGTTCACCCACCATAATACTTATGCTATCTTGAGAGAATCCACTAGTGAAACCTATGGCCCTCGGGTCTATTCTCCATCATATTAATCTCCCGTCAACAAGCTATTTCTTTCGCCGTTTATTTTGCTTTCTTTACTTTTAGTCTTTATCATAAAAATACCAAAAACATTATCTTATCATCTCTATCAGATCTCACTTTTGCAAGTGGCCGTGAAGGGATTGACAACCCCTTTATCGCGTTGGTTGCAAGGTTCTTATTTGTTTGTGTAGGTACGAGGGACTTGCGTGTGGCCTCCTACTGGATTGATACCTTGGTTCTCAAAAACTGAGGGAAATACTTACGCTACTTTGCTGCATCACCCTTTCCTCTTCAAGGAAAAAACCAACGCATGCTCAAGAGGTAGCAGTAAACTACTCACACATCATAGGAGAGGCTATGGTGTTGATGTAGAAGCCCTCCGTGATCGAATCACCCTCCAACAGATCGCCGGAAAAGGCCCCAGATGGGATCTCACGGGTACAGAAGGTTGCGGCGGGGGAAAAGTGGTTTCGTGGCTCCCCTGGATGTTTTCAGGGTATAAGAGTATATATAGGTGAAAGAAGTAGGTCGGTGGAGCTACGAGGGGCCCACGAGGGTGGGGGGCGTGCCTACCCCCCTGGGCGCACCCTCCAGCCTTGTGGCTGCCTCGTTGCGTCTGTGACTTCCACTCCAAGTCTCCTGGATTGCGTTTGTTCCAAGAAAGACCCTCACGAAGGTTTCATTCCATTTGGATTCCGTTTGATATTCCTTTTCTGCGAAACACTGAAATAGGCAAAAAAAACAGCAATTTGCACTGGGCCTTCGGTTAATAGTTTAGTCCCAAAAATAATATAAAAGAGCATATTAAAACCCATTAAACATCCAAAACAGATAATATAATAGCATGGAATGATAAAAAATTGTAGATACGTTGGAGATGTATCAAGCATCCCCAAGCTTAATTCCTGCTCGTCCTCGAGTAGGTAAATGATAAAAGCAGAATTTTTGATGTGGAATGCTACCTAACATAATTTTCAATGTAATTCTCTTTATTGTGGCATGAATGTTTAGAACCAAAAGATTCAAGACAAAATTTTAATATTGACGTAAAAATAATAATACTTCAAGCATACTAACTAAGCAATTATGTCTTATCAAAATAACATAGCCAAAGAAAGCTCATCCCTACAAAATCATATAGTTTGGCCATGCTTCATTTTTGTCACACAAAATGCTCCCATCATGCACAACCCCGATGACAAGCCAAGCAATTGTTTCATACTTAGCATTTTCAAACTTTTGCAACTTTCATGCAATATATGAGCGCGAGCCATGGACATAGCACTATGGGTGGAATAGAATATGATGACGGAGGTTGTGTGGAGAAGACAAAAAGGGAGAAAGTCTCACATCGACGCGGCTAATCAACGGGCTATGGAGATGCCCATCAATTGATATCAATGTGAGGAGTAGGGATTGCCATGCAACAGATGCACTAGAGCTCTAAATATACGAAAGCTCAACAAAAGAAACTAAGTGGTTGTGCATCCAACTTGCTTGCTCACGAAGACCTAAGGCATTTTGAGGAACCCCATCACTGGAATATACAAGCCAAGTTCTATAATGAAAAATTCCCACTAGTATATGAAAGTGACAAAATAAGAGACTCTCTATCATGAAGATCATGGTGCTACTTTGAAGCACAAGTGTGGAAAAAGGATAGTAACATTGCCCCTTCTCTCTTTTTCTCTCATTTTTTTGTTTGGGCCTTCTCTTTTTTATGGCCTCTTTTTTTTCGTCCGGAGTCTCATCCCGGCATGTGGGGGAATCATAGTCTCCATCATCCTTTCCTCACATGGGACAATGCTCTAATAATGAAGATCATCACACTTTTATTTACTTACAACTCAAGAATTACAACTCGATACTTAGAACAAAATATGACTCTATGTGAATGCCTCCGGCGGTGTACCAGGATGTGCAATGAATAAAGAGTGACATGTATGAAAGAATTATGAAGGTGGCTTTGCCACAAATACGATGTTAACTACATGATCATGCAAAGCAATATGACAATGATGGAGCGTGTCATAATAAATGAAACGGTGGAAAGTTGCATGGCAATATATCTCGGAATGGCTATGGAAATGCCATAATAGGTAGGTATGGTGGCTGTTTTGAGGAAGATATAAGGAGGTTTATGTGTGATAGAGCGTATCATATCACGGGGTTTGGATGCACCGGCGAAGTTTGCACCAACTCTCGAGGTGAGAAAGGCAATGCACGGTACCGAGGAGGCTAGCAATGATGGAAGGGTGAGAGTGCGTATAATCCATGGACTCAACATTAATCGTAAATAACTCACATACTTATTGCAAAAATCTACAAGTCATCAAAACCAAGCACTACGTGCGTGCTCCTAGGGGGATAGATTGGTAGGAAAAGACCATCGCTCGTCCCCGACCGCCACTCATAAGGAAAGCAATCAAAGAACACCTCATGCTTCAAATTTGTCACACAACGGTTACCATACGTGCATGCTACGGGACTTGCAAACCTCAACACAAGTATTTCTCAATTCCACAATTACTCAACTAGCACGACTCTAATATTACCATCTTTATATGTCAAAACAATTACTCCCTCTGTCTAGGTGTGTAAGTCACCTTACGAAAACCAAATAATCCCAAAACACTTAGGCACCGTAAATTAACTCCCTCCTCGTTTCTTGTTTTGTGACATATCAACCAATAAGAGATGTGGGCCGTGCATGCTTTCAATGACTTGAGACTACCAAACATGACATGCAGTGGTTAGTTCATTGCATGCAATGCTATTAATTAGCAAAAAGACATTAAGTTTTCTCATTTTCCTCTCCGCCTTGGTCGCGGTGCACAATGTAAGATGACTTACACACCTAGACGGAGGGAGTATCAAGTCTCAAACTTCTCATAGTATTTAATGCATTCTATATGAAAGTTTTTATTATACCCATCTTGGATGCCTATCATATTAGGACTAATTTTATAGCCAAAGCAAATTACCATGCTGTTCTAAAAGACTCTCAAAATAATATAAGTGAAGCATGAGAGATCAATAATTTCTATAAAATAAAACCACCACCGTGCTCTAAAAAGATATAAGTGAAGCACTAGAGCAAAATTATCTAGCTCAAAAGATATAAGTGAAGCACGTAGAGTATTCTAATAAATTCCGATTCATGTGTGTCTCTCCCAAAAGGTGTGTAAAGCAAGGATGATTGTGGTAAACTAAAAAGCAAAGACTCAAATCATACAAGACGCTCCAAGCAAAACTCATATCATGTGGTGAATAAAAATATAGCCTCAAGTAAAGTTACCGATAGACGAAGACGAAAGAGGGGATGCCTTCCGGGGCATCCCCAAGCTTAGGCTTTTGGTTGTCCTTGAATTTTACCTTGGGGTGCCTTGGGCATCCCCAAGATTAGGCTCTTGCCACTCCTTGTTCCAAAATCCATAAAATCTTTACCCCAAAACTTGAAAACTTCACAACACAAAACTCAATAGAAAAATCTCATGAGCTCCGTTAGTATAAGAAAACAAACCACCACTTTAAGGTACTGTAATGAACTCATTATTTATTTATATTGGTGTTAAACCTACTGTATTCCAACTTCTCTATGGTTCATACCCCCCCGATACTAGCCATAGATTCATCAAAATAAGCAAACAACACACGAAAACCAGCTGTCAAAAAGAGAATAGTCTGTAGCAATCTGGATAGTTCGTATACTTCGGTTACTCCAAAAATTCTAAAAAATTAGGACAACCAAGACAATTTGTATAATGATATACTGCAGTTGGAATCAGTATTTTATCACTCTCTGGTAAAAGATGAGAATTATTTTTGTGAGCGCATACTTTCTGTTTTTATCAGCAAGATCAAATAACAATCACCCAAGAACCATGTAAACAACGGCCGGACATAAATCTTTGTGTTTTTATGTTTAAATTCCTTGAAATCCATAATAGTGGGTTCATTGCTATGTAATGTTTTGACCTCTTCAATCCCACTTTTAGCAATTTTAGCATCAAGATCTAAAAACTCTAAATCATTGGGACGCCTTTTAACTAAAGTTGACTCATCTCCAGTCCCATCTTTATCAAGATTCAAATTGGAAAAAAAAGATTTAATAGGGGATACATCAATCACTTTTAGATCTTCATCATTATTATCATGTAAACTAGGAGAACGCGCTTTCACAAAGCAATCTTTCTTAGCACGCATCCTAGCGGTTCTTTCTTTGCACTCATCAATGGAAATTCTCATGGCTTTGAGAGACTCATTGATATCATGATTAGGAGGAATAGATCTAAGTTTCAAAGAATCAACATCAAGAGAAATTCTATCCACGTTCCTAGCCAACTCGTCAATCTTAAGCAGTTTTTCTTCAAGCAAAGCATTGAAATTCTTTTGCAAATTCATAAATTATTTAACACTAGTCTCAAAATCAGAGGGCATCTTATTAAAATTTCCATAAGAGTTGTTGTAGGAATTACCATAATTATTAGAGGAATTACTAGGGAATGGCCTAGAATTAAAGTTTCCTCTATACACGTTGTTACCAAAATTGTTCCTACCAACAAAATTCACATCCATAGATTCATTATTATTCTCAATCAAAGTGGACAAAGGCATATCATTAGGATCAGAAGAAACACTCTTATTAGCAAACAATTTCATAAGTTCATCCATCTTTCCACTCAAAATATTAATCCCTTCAATCGCATGAACTTTTTTACTAGTGGATCTTCGGTGTGCCATTGTGAATAATTAACCATAATATTATCTAGGAGTTTAGTAGCTTCTCCTAAAGTGATTTCCATAAAAGTGTCTCCCGCGGCCGAATCTAAAAGATTTCTAGAAGCAAAATTCAATCCGGCATAGTTTTTTTTGTATAATTATCCATAAATTCAAACCATGTGTAGGGCAATTACGTATCATTAATTTCATCCTCTCCAAAGCTTGTGCAACATGCTCATGATCAAGTTGCTTAAAATTCATAATATCGTTTCTAAGAGAGATGATCTTAGCGGGAGGAAAATACTTAGAAAATAAAAGCATATTTGCACTTATTCTATGAATCAATACTATTTTTAGGCAAAGAAGAGAACCAAGTTTTAGCACGATCTCTAAGTGAAAACGGAAATAGCTTCAATTTAACAATATCATTATCCACATCTTTCTTCTTTTGCCTATCACACAAATCAACAAAGTTGTTTAGATGGGTAGCGACATCTTCACTACGAAGGCCAGATAATTGATTGCTACCTCTTGAGCATGCGTTGGTTTTCCCTTGAAGAGGAAAGGGTGATGCAGCAAAGTAGCGTAAGTATTTCCCTCAGTTTTTGAGAACCAAGGTATCAATCCAGTAGGACGCCACACGCAAGTCCCTCGTACCTACGCAAACAAATAAGAACCTTGCAACCAACGCGATAAAGGGGTTGTCAATCCCTTCACGGCCACTTGCAAAAGTGAGATCTGATAGAGATGATAAGATAATGTTTTTGGTATTTTTATGATAAAGACTAAAAGTAAAGAAAGCAAAATAAACGGCGAAGAAATAGCTTGTTGACGGGAGATTAATATGATGGAGAATAGACCCGAGGGTCATAGGTTTCACTAGTGGATTCTCTCAAGATAGCATAAGTATTATGGTGGGTGAACAAATTACTGTCGAGCAATTGATAGAAAAGTGCATAATTATGAGAATATCTAGGCATGATCATGTATATAGGCATCACGTCCGTGACAAGTAGACCGACTCCTGCCTGCATCTACTACTATTACTCCACAGATCGACCGCTATCCAGCATGCATCTAGAGTATTAAGTTCATAAGAACAGAGTAACGCATTAGGTAAGATGACATGATGTAGAGGGATAAACTCAAGCAATATGATATAAACCCCATCTTTTTATCCTCGATGGCAACAATACAATACGTGTCGTTTCCCCTACTGTCACTGGGATCGAGCAACGCAAGATTGAACCCAAAGCTAAGCACTTCTCCCATTGCAAGAAAGATCAATCTAGTAGGCCAAACCAAACTGATAATTCGAATAGACTTGCAAAGATAACCAATCATACATAAAAGAATTCAGAGAAGATTCAAATATTGTTCATAGATAATCTTCATCATAAACCCACAATTTATCGGATCTCGACAAACACACCGCAAAAAGAGTTACATCAAATAGATCTCCAAGAAGATCGAGGAGAACTTTGTATTGAGATCCAAAGAGAGAGAAGAAGCCATCTAGCTAATAACTATGGACCCGAAGGTCTGTGGTAAACTACTCACACATCATCGGAGAGGCTATGGTGTTGATGTAGAAGCCCTTCGTGATCTATGCCCCTCTGGCGGAGCGCCGGAAAATGCCTCAAGATGGGATCTCATGGGTACAGAAGGTTGCGGCAGTGGAATTAGGTTTTCGTGGTGCTCCTCGATGGCTTCGGGGTACGTACGTATATATAGGAGGAAGAAGTAGGTCGGTGGAGCCCCGAGGGGCCCACGAGGGTGGAGGGCGCGCCCCCTGCCTCGTGGCCTCCTTGTAAGTTTCTTGATGTCCACTCCAAGTCCTCTGGATCACGTTTGTTCCAAAAACACGCTCCTGAAGGTTTCATTCCATTTGGACTCCGTTTGATATTCCTTTTCTACGAAACACTGAAATAGGCAAAAAAAAACAGCAATTTGCAGTGGGCCTTGGGTTAATAGGTTAGTCCCAAAAATAATATGAAAGTGTATAATAAAGTCCATTAAACATCCAAAACAGAATATATAATAGCATGGGACAATCAAAAATTCTAGATATGTTGGAGACGTATCAAGCATCCTCAAGCTTAGTTCTTGCTCGTCCTCGAGTAGGTAAATGATAAAAACATAATTTTTGATGTGGAATGCTACCTAGCATATTTCTCGAGGTAATTTTGTTTATTATGGCATGAATGTTCAGATACGAAAGATTCAAGATAAAAGTTTAATATTGACGTAAAAATAATAATACTTTAAGCATGCTAAGCAAGCAATTATGTCTTATCAAAATAACATAGCCAAAGAAAGCTTATCCCTACAAAATCATATAGTTTGGCTATGCTTCATTTTCGTCACACAAAATGCTCTCATCATGCACAACCCCGATGACAAGCCAAGCAATTGTTTCATACTTAGCCTTTTCAAACTCTTTCAACTTTTACGCAATATATGATCGCGAGCCATGGACATAGCACTATGGGTGGAATAGAATATAATGATTGAGGTTGTGTGAGAAGACAAAAAAGGGAGAAAGTCTCACATTGACGTGGCTAATCGACGGGCTATGGAGATGCCCATCAATTGATTTCAATGCAAGGAGTAGGGATTGCCATGCAACAGATGCACTAGAGCTATAAATGTATGAAAGCTCAACAAAATAAACTAAGTGGGTGTGCATCCAACTTGCTTGCTCACGAAGACCTAGGGCATTTGAGGAAGCCCATTGTTGGAATATACAAGCCAAGTTCTATAATGTAATATTCCCACTAGTATATGAAAGTGACAAAATAGGAGACTCTCTATCATGAAGATCATGGTGCTATTTTGAAGCACAAGTGTGGTAAAAGGATAGTAACATTGTCCCTTCTCTCTTTTTCTCTCATTTTTTTCTTCCCCCTTTTTTTATTTGTGCCTTCTTCTCTCCTTTTTTTCCTTTTTTGGCCTCTTTACTTTTTTTTTCCGGAGTCTCATTCCGACTTGTGGGGGAATCATAGTCTCCATCATCCTTTCCTCACTTGGGACAATGCTCTAATAATGATGATCATCACACTTTTATTTACTTATAACTCAAAGATTACAACTCAATACTTAGAACAAAATATGACTCTATGTGAATGCCTCCGGCGGTGTACCGGGATATGCCATGAATCAAGAGTGACATGTATGAAAGAATTATAAAGGTGGCTTTGCCACAAATACAATGTCAACTACATGATCATGCAAAGCAATATGACAATGGTGATGCGTGTCATAATAAACGGAACGGTGGAAAGTTGCATGGCAATATATCTCGGAATGGCTATGGAAATGCCATAATAGGTAGGTATGGTGGCTGTTTTGAGGAAGATATAAGGAGGTTTATGTGTGATAGAGCATATCATATCACGGGGTTTGGATGCACCGACGAAGTTTGCACCAACTCTCAAGGTGAGAAAGGGCAATGCATGGTACCGAAGAGGCTAGCAATGATGGAAGGGTGAGAGTGCGTATAATCCATGGACTCAACATTAGTCATAAAGAACTCACATACTTATTGCAAAAATCTACAAGTCATCAAAACCAAGAACTACGCGCATGCTCCTAGGGGGGGTAGATTGGTTGGAAAAGATCATCGCTCGTCCCCGACCGCCACTCATAAGGAAAGCAATCAAAGAACACCTCATGCTTCAAATTTGTCACACAACGTTTACCATACATGCATGCTACGGGACTTGCAAACTTCAACACAAGTATTTCTCAATTTCACAATTGCTCAACTAGCACACCTCTAATATTACCACCTTTATATCTCAAAACAACTATCAAGTATCAAACTTCTCTTACTATTCAATGCACTTTGTAAACTACCGTGCTGTTCTAAAGGACTCTCAAAATAATATAAGTGAAGCATGAGAGATCAATAATTTCTATAAAATATAACCACCACCGTGCTCTAAAAGATATAAGTGAAGCACTAGAGCAAAAATTGTCTAACTGAAAAGATATAAGTGAAGCACATAGAGTATTCTAATAAATTCTGATTAATGTGTGTCTCTCTCAAAAGGTGTGTACATCAAGGATGATTTTGGTGAACTAAAAAGCAAAACTCAAATCATACAAGACGCTCCAAGCAAAACAGATATAATGTGGTGAAAAAATATAGCTCCAAGTAAAGTTTCGGATGGACGAAGGCAAAAGAGGGGATGCCTTCCGGGGCATCCCCAAGCTTAGGCTTTTTGGTGTCCTTAGATTTTACCTTGGGGTGCCTTGGGCATCCCCAAGCTTAGGATCTTGCCACTCCTTGTTCCATAATCCAAAAAATCTTTACCCAAAACTTGAAAACTTCACAACACAAAACTTAACAGAAAATCTCGTGAGCTCCGTTAGCGAAAGGAAACAAAACACCACTTCAAGGTACTGTAATGAACTCATTCTTTATTTATATTGGTGTTAAACCTACTGTATTCCAACTTTTCTATGGTTCATAAACTCCATTACTAGCCATAGATTCATCAAAAGAAGTAAACAACACACGAAAAACAGAATCTGTCAAAAACAGAACAGTCTGTAGAAATCTGTAACTAAAGCAAACTTCTGGAACTCGAAAAATTCTAAAATAAATTTCTGGACGTTAGGAATTTATCTATTAATCATCTTAAAAAATAATCAACTAAATATCACTCCCCAGTAAAAAGTTGTAGCTAATCTCGTGAGCGCTAAAGTTTCTGTTTTTTTACAGCAAGATCGCAAAGACTTTCCCCAAGTCTTCCCAAAGATTCTACTTGGCACAAACACTAATTAAAACACAAAACCACATATAAACAGAAGCTAGATGGTTTATTTATTCTAAACAGAACTAAAAAGCAAAAAACTAAAATAAAATTGGGTTGCCTCCCAACAAGCGCTATCGTTTAACGCCCCTAACTAGGCATAAAGGCAAGGATAGATCTAGGTATTGCCGTCTTTGGGAGCAATTCTTCAATTAACAATTATAACCCTTAGGAGTTTCCTTATTTTTATTAATGATTAAACCCCTAGGCAATAAATCAATAAAATCATTTGTAGCAAAAGGTTCCTTAATGATAGCGAGAAAATTGGGGTGAATACTTATGGATTTGAGATCCGCATTTTCCTTACTAGAAGTTTCACCCTTATTTTTAGGAACATACATCAGTTTGGCAATTTTAGCATTAGGAGGGTTTGGAGTATTTTTCACGGAAGAAAAGGCTGAACCTAAGTTGGTAATAATATCCTGAATCTTATCAATTCTAGTAGAATCTTGATCTATATTTTCGTTAACCATGGGTTCCTTTTCTTTAAAAAATTTAAGAGCAACTCCTACCTTAGATCCATATTGGGTAATTTGGTTGTTGATCTTTTTATCCAAATTTTCAATCAACTCTGAGGTGGCAACTTCATTTTCAATCATTTCAAGCCTTTGCATCACATGTTCCAAAGTTAAAATAGTTCCATTAACCAAAAGAGGTGGTGGGCCAAACAAATCTATCATAGCATTATAAGAATCAAAAGTATGGCTACCCAAGAAATTCCCTCCGGTAATGGTATCAAGAATATATCTATTCCAAGGAGTGATGCCTACATAAAAATTGCGAAGAAGAACGGAAGTAGATTGCTTCCTAATGGATCTATTTTGCGCATTGCAAATTCTGTACCAAGCATCTTTCATATTTTCTCCCTCCCTTTGTTTAAAGTTAAGAACTTCATTCTCGGGAGACAAAGGAGTAGGTAAAGGACTAGCCATAATGATGAAACAAGCGAAAAAGAGGCAAACGGAAAGAGAGGGTGAATAAAACGACAAGGGTGAAGTGGGGAGAGGAAAACGAGAGGCAAATGGCAAATCATGTAATGTGAGGGATAAGAGTTTGTGATGGGTACTTCATATGTCTTGACTTGTGCGTAGACTCCCCGGCAACCGTGCCAAAAATCCTTATTGCTACCTCTTGAGCATGCGTTGGTTTTCCCTTGAAGAGGAAAGGGTGATGCAGCAAAGTAGCGTAAGTATTTCCCTCAGTTTTTGAGAACCAAGGTATCAATCCAGTAGGAGGCCACACGCAAGTCCCTCGTACCTACGCAAACAAATAAGAACCTTGCAACCAACGCGATAAAGGGGTTGTCAATCCCTTCACGGCCACTTACAAAAGTGAGATCTGATAGAGATGATAAGATAATATTTTTGGTATTTTTATGATAAAGACTAAAAGTAAAGAAAGCAAAATAAACGACAAAAGAAATAGCTTGTTGACGGGAGATTAATATGATGGAGAATAGACCCGGGGGCCATAGGTTTCACTAGTGGCTTCTCTCAAGATAGCATAAGTATTACGGTGGGTGAACAAATTACTGTCGAGCAATTGATAGAAAAGTGCATAATTATGAGAATATCTAGGCATGATCATGTATATAGGAATCACGTCCATGACAAGTAGACCGACTCCTGCCTGCATCTACTACTATTACTCCACACATCGACCGCTATCCAGCATGCATCTAGAGTATTCAGTTCATAAGAATAGAGTAACGCATTAGGTAAGATGACATGATGTAGAGGGATAAACTCATGCAATATGATATAAACCCCATCTTTTTATCCTCGATGGCAACAATACAATACGTGTCGTTTCCCCTACTGTCACTGGGATCGAGCACCGCATGATTGAACCCAAAGCTAAGCACTTCTCCCATTGCAAGAAAGATCAATCTAGTAGGCCAAACCAAACTGATAATTCGAAGAGACTTGCAAAGATAACCAATCATACATAAAAGAATTCAGAGAAGATTCAAATATTGTTCATAGATAATCTTGATCATAAATCCACAATTCATCGGATCTCGACAAAACACACCGCAAAAAGAGTTACATCAAATAGATCTCCAAGAAGATCGAGGAGAACTTTGTATTGAGATCCAAAGAGAGAGAAGAAGCCATCTAGCTAATAACTATGGACCCGAAGGTCTGTGGTAAACTACTCACACATCATCGGAGAGGCTATGGTGTTGATGTAGAAGCCCTTCGTGATCTATGCCCCTCTGGCGGAGCGCCGGAAAATGCCTCAAGATGGGATCTCATGGGTACAGAAGGTTGCGGCAGTGGAATTAGGTTTTCGTGGTGCTCCTCGATGGCTTCGGGGTACGTACGTATATATAGGAGGAAGAAGTAGGTCGGTGGAGCCCCGAGGGGCCCACGAGGGTGGAGGGCATGCCCAGGGGGTAGGCGCGCCCCCTACCTCGTGGCATCCTCGTAAGTTTCTTGACGTCCACTCCAAGTCCTCTGGATCACATTTGTTCCAAAAATCACGCTCTCGAAGGTTTCATTCCGTTTGGACTCCGTTTGATATTCCTTTTCTGTGAAACACTGAAATAGGAAAAAAACAGCAATTTGCACTGGGCCTTGGGTTAATAGGTTGGTCCCGAAAATAATATGAAAGTGTATAATAAAGCCCATTAATCATCCAAAACAGAATATATAATAGCATGGGACAATAAAAAATTATAGATACGTTGGAGACGTATCAGTGATCTTTCATGAAAAGATTCAACAAAGCAGCATTAATTTCACAAGATTCAAGATCGGTAAGAGGAGCAATCGGAGTGATAATAAAATCATTGTTGTTGGTATTGTAAAAGTCACATAATTTAGCATTATCTTGAGCCATCATGACAAAAAATCAATCCAACACACAATCACATAAGAGGCAAGCGAAAGAAGGCGAACGGAAAAGGGTGAACCGAAAAGAGGCGAAAAAATGGCAAGGGTGATGTGGGGGAGAGGAAAACGAGAGGCAAATGGCAAATAATGTAATGTGAGGGAGAAGAGTTTGTGATGGGTACTTGGTATGTCTTGGCTTGAGCGTAGATCTCCCCGGCAACGGCGCCAGAAATCCTTCTTGCTACCTCTTGAGCATGCGTTGGTTTTCCCTTGAAGAGGAAAGGGTGATGCAGCAAAGTAGCGTAAGTATTTCCCTCAGGTTTTGAGAACCAAGGTATCAATCCAGTAGGAGACTACACACAAGTCGCCTAGTACCTGCACAAACAATCAAGAACCTTGCAACCAACGCGATAAAGTGGTTGTCAATCCCTTCGCGGCCACTTGCAAAAGTGAGATCTGATAAAGATAATAAGATAAATATTTTTGGTATTTTTGTTGTATACATTGGAAATAAAGATTACAAAATAAATAGTAAACTAGAATTGTAGATCGGAAACTTATATGATGTAAAGTAGACCCGGGGGCCATAGGATTCGCTAGTGGCTTCTCTCATGATAGCATATATTATGGTGGGTGAACAAATTACTATCGAGAAATTGATAGAAAAGTGCATATTTATGAGAATATCTAGGCATGATCATGAACATAGGAATCACGTCCGTATCAAGTAGACCGAAACGATTCTGCGTCTACTACTATTACTCCACACATCGACCGCTATCTAGCATGCATCTAGAGTATTAAGTTCATAAGAACAAAGTAACGCATTAGGCAAGATGACATGATGTAGAGGGATAAACTCAAGCAATATGATATAAACCCCATCTTTTTATCCTCGATGGAAAGAATACAATACATGTCGGTTCCCTTTCTGTCACTGGGATAGAGCACCGCAAGATTGAACCCAAAGCTAAGCACTTCTCCGATTGCAAGAAAGATCAATCTAGTAGGCCAAACTAAACCGATAATTCGAAGAGACTTGCAAAGATATCAAATCATGCATATAAGAATTCAGAGAAGAACCAAATATTGTTCATAGATAATCTTGATCGTAAACCCACCATTCATCGGATCTCGACAAACACACCGCAAATTAATATTACATCGAATAGATCTCCAAGAACATCGAGGAGAACTTTGTATTGAGAACCACATAGAGAGAAGAAGTCATCTAGCTAATAACTATGGACCCGAAGGTCTGTGGTGAACTACTCACACATCATCGGAGAGGCTATGGTGTTGATATAGAAGCCCTTCGTGATCGAATCCCCCTCCGGCAGATCGCCGGAAAAGGCTCCAAATGGGATCTCACGGGTACAGAAGGTTGCGGCGGTGGAAAAGTGGTTTCGTGGCTCCCGTGGATGTTTTCAGGGTATAAGAGTATATATAGGCGAAAGAAGTAGGTCGGTGGAGCTACAAGGGGCCCACGAGGGTGGGGGCACGCCTACTCCCTGGGCGCGCCCTCCTGCCTCGTGACCGCCTCATTGCATCTCTGACTTCCACTCCAAGTCTCCTGGATTGCATTTGTTCCAAGAAAGATCCTCGCAAAGGTTTCGTTCCGTTTGGATTCCGTTTGATATTCCTTTTCTGCGAAACACTGAAATAGGCAAAAAACGGCAATTTGCACCGGGCCTTCGGTTAATAGGTTAGTCCCAAAAATAATATAAAAGAGCATATTAAAGCCCATTAAACATCCAAAACAGATAATATAATAGCATGGAACGATCAAATATTATAGATACGTTGGAGACGTATCAGTACACCTTCTATCACAGATCCGAAGGCAAGATCTTTGTTGCTAAGAGTGGATCCTTTCTAGAGAAGGAGTTTCTCTCGAAAGAAGTGAGTGGGAGGAAAGTAGAACTTGATGAGGTAATTGTGCCTTCTCTCGAATTGGAAAGTAGTACATCACAGAAGTCAGTTCCAGTGATTCCTACACCAACTAGTGAGGAAGCTAATGATGATGATCATGATACTTCTAATCATGTTACTACCGAACCTCGTAGGTCAACCAGAGCAAGATCCGCACCAGAGTGGTATGGTAATTCTGTTCTGGAGGTCATGTTGCTTGACCATGAGGAACCTACGAACTATGGGGAAGCGATGATGAGCCCAGATTCCGCAAAATGGCTTGAGGCCATGAAATCTGAGATGGGATCCATGTATGAGAACAAAGTGTGGACTTTGGTTGACTTTCCCGATGATCGGCAAGCCATTAAGAATAAATGGATCTTCAAGAAGAAGACCAACGCTCACGGTAATGTTACTGTCTACAAAGCTTAACTTGTTGTGAAAGGTTTTCGACAAGTTCAAGGAGTTGACTACGATGAGACTTTCTCACCCGTAGCGATGCTTAAGTCCGTCCGAATCATGTTAGCAATTCATGCATTTTATGATTATGAAATTTGGCAAATGGATGTCAAAACTGCATTCTTAATGGATATCTTAAAGAAGAGTTGTATATGATGCAACCAGAAGGTTTTGTCGATCCAAAAGGTGCTAACAAAGTGTGCAAGCTCCAGCGATCCATTTATGGACTGGTGCAAGCCTCTCGGAGTTGGAATATACGCTTTGATAGTGTAATCAAAGCATATGGTTTTATACAGACTTTTGGAGAAGCCTGTATTTACAAGAAAGTGAGTGGGAGCTCTGTAGCATTTCTGATATTATATGTGGATGACATATTGTTGATCAGAAATGATACTGAATTTCTGAATAGCATAAAAGGATAATTGAATAAGAATTTTTCAATGAAAGACCTCGGTGAAGCTGCTTATATATTAGGCATCAAGATCTATAGAGATAGATCAAGACGCTTAATTGGAATTTCACAAAGCACATACCTTGATAAAGTTTTGAAGAAGTTCAAAATGGATCAAGCAAAGAAAGGGTTCTTGCCTGTGTTACAAGGTGTGAAGTTGAGTCATTCCCTATGCTTCAGCCATAGGTTCTATCATGTATGCAATGCTATGTACCAGACCTGATGTGTGCCTTGCTATTAGTTTAGCAGGGAGGTACCAAAGTAATCCAGGAGTGGATCACTGGACAACGGTCAAGAACATCCTGAAATACCTGAAAAGGACTAAGGATATGTTTCTCGTTTATGGAGGTGACAAAGAGCTCATCGTAAACGGTTACGTCGATGCAAGCTTTGACACTGATCCGGATGACTCCAAGTCACAAACCGGATACATATTTTTATTGAACGGTGGAGCTGTCAGTTGGTGCAGTTCTAAACAAAGCGTCGTGGCGGGATCTACGTGTGAAGCGGAGTACATAGCTGCTTCGGAAGCAGCAACTGAAGGAGTCTGGATGAAGGAGTTCATATCCGATCTAGGTGTCATACCTAGTGCATCGGGTCCAATGAAAATCTTTTGTGACAATACTGGTGCAATTGCCTTGGCAAAGGAATCCAGATTTCACAAGAGAACCAAGCACATCAAGAGACGCTTCAATTCCACCCGTGACCAAGTCAAGGAGGGAGACATAGAGATTTTCAAGATACATACGGATCTAAATTTTGCAGACCCGTTGACTAAGCCTCTCTCACGAGCAAAACATGATCAGCACCAAAACTCCATGGGTGTTAGAATCATTACAATGTAATCTAGATTATTAACTCTAGTGCAAGTGGGAGACTGAAGGAAATATGCCCTAGAGGCAATAATAAAGTTGTTATTTATATTTCCTTATATCATGATAAATGTTTATTATTCTGTTGGGGAACGCAGTAATTTCAAAAAAAATCCTACGCACATGCAAGATCCATCTAGGTGATGCATAGCGACGAGAGGGGAGAGTGTTGTCCACGTACCCTCGTAGACAGTAAGCGGAAGCGTTATGACAACGCGGTTGATATAGTCGTACGTCTTCACGATCCGACCGATCCTAGCACCATAGATACGGCACCTCCGCGATCTGCACATGTTCAGCTTGGTGACGTCCCATGAACTCTAGATCCAGCTGAGGTCGAGGGAGAGTTGCGTCAGCACGACGGCGTGGTGATGGTGATGATGAAGTTACCGGCGCAGGGCTTCGCCTAAGCACTGCAACGATACGACCGAGGTGGAATTCTGGTGGAGGGGGCACCGCACACGGCTAAACAAATCAACTTGTGTGTCTATGGGGTGCCCCCTCCCCCGTATATAAAGGGGGGAGGAGGGGGAGGGCCAGCCCTCTCATGGCGCACCCAAGGGGGGAGTCCTACTCCCGGTGGGAGTAGGATTCCCCCTTCCCTAGTTGGAGTAGGAGAGGAAGGAAGGAGGAGAGAGGGAGAAGGAAAGGGGGCCGGCCCCCACCCCAATTCGGATTGGTCTTGGGGGGGCACCTTGGCTGCCTCCTCCTCTCTCCCACTAAGGCCCAATAAGGCCCATAGGCTCCCCAGGGGGTTCCGGTAACCGCCCGGTACTCCGGTAAATGCCCGAACTCACCCGGAACCATTCCGATGTCCAAACATAGCCTTCCAATATATGGATCTTTATGTCTCGACCATTTCGAGACTCCTCGTCATGTCCGTGATCACATCCGGGACTCCGAACAAACTTCGGTACATCAAAACACATAAACTCATAATACCAATCGTCATCGAACGTTAAGAGTGCGGACCCTACGGGTTCGAGAACTATGTAGACATGACCGATACTCATCTCCAGTCAATAACCAATAGCGGAACCTGGATTCTCATATTGGTTCCTACATATTCTAAAAAGATCTTTATCGGTCAAACCGCATAACAACATACGTTGTTCCCTTTGTCATCGGTATATTACTTGCCCGAGATTCGATCGTCGGTATCTCAATACCTAGTTCAATCTCGTTACCGGCAAGTCTCTTTTGTCGTTCCTAATGCATCCCATAACTAACTCATTAGTCACATTGCTTGCAAGGCTTATAGTGAAGTGCATTACCGAGAGGGCCTAGAGATACTTCTCCGACAATCGGAGTGACAAATCCTAATCTCGATCTATGCCAACTCAACAAACACCATCAGAGACACCTGTAGAGAATCTTTATAATCACCCAGTTATGTTGTGATGTTTGATAGCACACTAAGTGTTCCTCTGGTATTCGGGAGTTACATAATCTCATAGTCATAGGAACATGTATAAGTTATGAAGAAAGCAATAGCAATAAAACGATCATAGTGCTAAGCTAACGGATGGGTCAAGTCAATCACATCATTCTCTCATGATGTGATCCCGTTCATCAAATGACAACTCTTTGTCCATGGCTAGGAAACTTAACCATCTTTGATTAACGAGCTAGTCAAGTAGAGGCATACTAGTGACACTTTGTTTGTCTATGTATTCACACATGTACTAGGTTTCCGGTTAATACAATTCTAGCATGAATAATAAACATTTATCATGACATAAGGAAATATAAATAACAACTTTATTATTGCCTCTAGGGCATATTTCCTTCAGTCTCCCACTTGCACCAGAGTCAATAATCTAGATTACATTGTAATGATTCTAACACCCATGGAGGCTTGGTGCTGATCATGTTTTGCTCGTGAGAGAGGCTTAGTCAACGGGTCTTCAACATTCAGATCCGTATGTTTCTTGCAAATCTCTATGTCTCCCTCCTTGACTTGATCGCGGATGGAATTGAAGCGTCTCTTGATGTGCTTGGTTCTCTTGTGAAATCTGGATTCCTTTGCCAAGGCAATTGCACCAGTATTATCACAAAAGATTTTCATTAGACCCGATGCACTAGGTACGACACCTAGATCGGATATGAACTCCTTCATCCAGACTCCTTCATTTGCTGCTTCCGAAGCAGCTATGTACTCCGCTTCACACATAGATCCCGCCATGACGCTCTGCTTGGAACTGCACCAACTGACAGCTCCACCATTCAATAAAAATACGTATCCGGTTTGTGACTTAGAGTCATTCCGGATCAGTGTCAAAGCTTGCATCGACGTAACCGTTTACGACGAGCTCTTTGTCACCTCCATAAATGAGAAACATATCCTTAGTCCTTTTCAGGTACTTCAGGATGTTCTTGACCGCTGACCAGTGATCCACTCCTGGATTACTTTGGTACCTCCCTGCTAAACTAATAGCAAGGCACACATCAGGTCTGGTACACAACATTGCATACATGATAGAACCTATGGCTGAAGCATATGGAATGACTTTCATTTTCTCTCTATCTTCTGAAGTGGTCGGGCATTGAGTCTGACTCAACTTCACACCTTGTAACACATGCAAGAACCCTTTCTTTGCTTGATCCATTTTGAACTTCTTGCTACCTCTTGAGCATGAGTTGGTTTCCCTTGAAGAGGAAAGGGTGATGCAGCAAAGTAGCGTAAGTATTTCCCTCAGTTTTGAGAACCAAGGTATCAATCCAGTAGGAGGTTACATGCAAGTCACCTTGTACCTGCACAAACAAATAAAAACCTTGCAACCAACGCGATAATGGGGTTGTCAATGTTGGGTTATGTAGTAATTTCAAAAAAATCCTACGCACACGCAAGATCATGGTGATGCGGGGAGAGTATCGTATACGTACCCTCATAGACCGTAAGTGGAAGCGTTATGACAACGCGGTTGATGTAGTCATACGAGATCGACCGATCTAGCACCGAAGGTACGACACCTCCGCGATCTGCACACGTTCGGCTCGGTGACGTCCCGCGAACTCACGATCCAGTAGAGCTTTGAGGGAGAGCTTCGTCAGCACAACGGCGTGATGACGATGATGATATTGCTACCGGAATAGGGCTTCACCTAAGCACCGCTACGATATAACCAAGGTGGATTATGGTGGAGGGGGGCACCGCACACGGCTAAAAGATCAATGATCAACTTGTGTGTCTATGGGGTGCCCCATCCCCCGTATATAAAGGAGCGGAGGAGGGGGAGGGCCGGCCCTCTACTATGGCGCGCCCTGGGGAGTCCTACTCCGACCGGGAGTAGGATTCCCCCCATTCCATGTAGTAGGAGTAGGATAGAAGGAAGGGGAAGAGAGAAGAGAAGGAAGGAGGGGGCTCCGCCCCTCCCCCTAGTCCAATTCGGACTAGGCCTTGGGGGAGCGCGTGGCCTGCCCTAGGCAGCCCCTCTCTCTCTCCCCTAAAGCCCAATAAGGCCCATATACTCCCCGGCGAATTCCTGTAACTCTCCGGTACTCCGATAAATACCCGAACCACTCAGAACCTTTCCGATGTCCGAATATAGCCTTCCAATATATCGATCTTTACGTCTCGAACATTTCGAGACTCCTCGTCATGTCCCTGATCTCATCCGGGACTCCGAAAAACCTTTGGTATATCAAAACACATAAACTCATAATATTGATCGTCACCGAACGTTAAGCGTGCGGACCCTACGGGTTTGAGAACTATGTATACATGACCGAGACTCATCTTCGGTCAATAACCAACAGCGGAACCTGGATGCTCGTATTGGCTCCTCCATATTCTACGAAGATCTTTATCGGTCAAACTACATAACAACATACATTGTTCCCTTTGTCATCGGTATGTTACTTGCCCGAGATTCGATCGTCGGTATCTCAATACCTAGTTCAATCTCGTTACCGGCAAGTCTCTTTACTCGTTCCGTAATGCATCATCCCCAACTAACTCATTAGTCACATTGCTTGCAAGGCTTATAGTGATGTGCATTACCGAGAGGGCCCAGAGATACCTCTCCGACAATCGGAGTGACAAATCCTAATCTCGATCTATGCCAACTCAACAAGTACCATCGGAGACACCTGTAGAGCACCTTTATAACACTACAAAAAATACACTTCCGTGATGATACGTGTTTGTCACAGTAGGTCACGTTTTCTGTCATGCATGTACATCCATGACAAATTTATGACAGAATCAAGATAGTCGTACCTGTGCTGTCGTAGAAGTGTTCCATGACATTACCAAAATTATCATCACGGAAGTGTCCACTTCCATGACGATAAATTGCGCGTTACAGAAGTGCTTTCGTTAAGGGTGACCGACACGTGGCATCCACCGTAACGGAACGCCGTTAAGCTATCGGGTCTGGTTTTGGATCCGATAACCCGTTAACAGCTCGGACCAATGGGGATTTTCCACGTGTAAAATCATCATTGGCCGGAGGAAACACGTGTTGCCTCACCATTGGGACAGATGTCATCCACTCATTGGACAGGAGGCGCCTATGATAGGTCGACACGTGGCATGGCCCAACAGTGGCCCATTCCGGTGAAAAAGGCCGGCCCAGTAAAAAATAGTAGGCCGGCCCATATAAGGCCTACTTGTGTCAGGTCCATTTAAGCCCACGACCCATATGAGATGTGCCAATTCGGCCCGTCAACGAACCATTAAAGATTTGACACCATTGCAGCCCATCGTCAGTTCGAGCCCGTTAACAGCCCGCTATATATTTGGGCTCAATATCAGCCCGATGAGATTTCGGCCTGTTAACGACCCATTCAGTGGATGGGCCAATTTTCACAATGTACATCTTTCGGCCTTTTAGCGATCCATTTAAATATTGGGCTAATTTCCGGCCCGGTGTGTCTTTCAGCCTGTTGACGGCCCATAAATCAGTTGGGCCATTTGTAGTCGGACCTGAGTTTCGGCCTTTTAGCGACCCATTTAAGTGTTGGGCCAATTTCCGGCCCGGTGTGTCTTTCAGCCTGGTGACGGCCCATATATCTGTTGGGCCATTTGTAATCGGACCTGAGTTTTGGCCTTTTAGCGACCCATTTAATTGTTGGGCCAATTCCCGGCCCTGTGTGCCTTTCAGCCTGTTAACGGACCATAAATGAGTTGGGCCATTTGTAGTCGGACCTAAGTTTTGGCCTTTTAACGGCCCATGCCCTTCATGGTCCAATACCAGCCCGGTTTCTCTTCGGCCTGCTAAAGGCCCACAACATAGTTGGGCCATTTACAATACGACCTGACTTTCAGCCTCTTAGCAGCCCATGCTCTTCATGGTCCAGTACAAGCCCGCTGTCTCTTTCGGCCTGCTAAAGGCCCACAGTATAGTTGGGCCATATGTAGCCCGAACTTAGTAATGGCCTGTTAACGGCCCGTGAAATCAATTGGGCCCACCTGTTGCCCGCTTCGATGTCAGCCTGTTAACGACCCGGGAGTTAAGAGGGCCAACCATTAACTTTCGCCCTGGTAACGGCCCATTAACTTAATGGGCCCACTAAAGTTCGTACATGTCTTTAGGCCAAATTAGATAATTTGAGCCCATTACGATGAGCAATTATGCACAGGACCAAAACTGATCAAGCAAAGGTACGACATACAGGGAAAAACTTTGCACATCTAGCATATATTACAGGAAATTACATCCACTGGGCAATCAAAGATTGATGCTAGTGCAAATAAATGAACAGAACCTAACGATCTACAACGTCACAATCTGCAACCTCAGCACGGATGAAGCCCATAAGCATGTGGGCAAGTTCTTGCTGCTTTGCTACACTCTCTCTGAAAACATTGATCAGTTGTTGTGTCGCACGACTCTGCACCTCTGATTCCTCCACCATTTCCATCATTCCTTCAGCCATTCATTGGTTCACAAACATACATCTTTTCCGTTGCATTCGAGACAGAGGATACTGAACAGATTCAGATGGCGATTTTGGCAGGCTTGTATTATTGATACTGGAGAGTGTCTCGACCACTGCATCATAACATAAATTAGGAGGGGAACCAAACAGATTAATCATGAGTTATTGGCATATTACCTGGCCTAGATTTATTGGAAAGAAACAATGGGGTTGCCTTGCTGTTTTTAGAGTTTGTATTCTTATCTTCAGCAGCCTGCACCAAATTAAGACACTAGCATTGCTATCATTGGCCAAGTCAGATAATAGGAAAGCAACATTGGCACAATGAACGTTTGGCAACTAGCCAACACCAAATTAACACAATATGGCACAACTATCATCAGCCAGGTAAGGTAATACGAAAGCAACATTGACACAATGAATGAATGGGCAACCAGAGCAGCACTACAATTCAGTAATGTGCATGATATGAGATAGTACACTCATGCAGCTCAGTATGCAAAACTACCAGGCAGTTTTCTTTACAAAAATCAACATTGGCGCCTTTAACATTTTGCTACAACTAATTTTAGATCAGACAAAGGTTGGATTCACGCTGATTAACAAAATACATGTTGATGTAAAAATATAGTGATATACAATAGGTACTTACATCAGCATTGGAGCACAAAGAATTCTCGCAAGATGTTCCTCGAATACAATCCAATGAAGGAAATCTTCTATCATTTAACCTTATTTTCTAAAAGAGAGATGGGTAAGAAACATGTAGAAAATATGATCAGAATGCTATAAAATTTCATGATGCGAGGATACGCACACGCTTCTTAGAATGGAGTTGACATTCTTTTTCTGGACTGGAGCGGACTAGTTCTTTGGCCACTGGAATCTTGTTATTATCAGTGAGAGTTGGGTTTCTCTGTGCTGGAGCAGTATCTATGAAAAATGGAGTTGGTTTATTATCTCCTGGCATTTGGATCTTTTGCAAAGATCTGGTTTGTAACCCTTCAGATTCTAACATAGCCATCTTCCCCTTGCATGCCTTATATAGAAGAATGGTGCTTCAATTATAAAAGATGCTACAACAGATATGGAATAGGTACTGAAGAATAGAAAGGCATGACATATTGACATGTATTCCCTCCATCCGGAAATAAATGGATGGGTCTAGGCGTATTTCAGTTCTAGATACATCCAGTTTTATCCATTTCTGCGACATGTAATCCGGACGGAGGGAGTATGATGTAAGAGCTAGGGATACGACAGGACAACACAGTAAAAAACACTAAAAACCCACTGCAGAACCAAAGTAATCAAACCCACTAATATGAGATAGTACACTCATGCAGCTCAGGATGCAAAACTACCAGGCAGTTTTCCTTAAAAAAATCAACATTGTGGCCTTTAATCATACATTTTGCTACAACTAAATTTAGATCAGATAAAGGTTGGATTCACGCCGATTAACAAAATACATGCTGATGTAAAAATATAGTGATATACAACAGGTACTTACATCTGCATTAGAGTACAGAGAATTCCTGCAAGAATCTTTCCTCACAGACGATACCAGTGCAGAAATTCTTCTATCTGTTAAGCTTATTTTCTAAAAGAGAGATGGGTAAGAAACATGTAGAAAATATGACCAGCATGCTATAAAATTTCATGATGCAAGGATACGCACACGCTTCTTAGAATGGAGTTGACATATTTTTGCTGGACTGGAGCGGACTAGTTCTTTGGCTACTGGAATCTGCTTATTATCACTAGGAGCTGGGTTTCTCTGTGCTGGAGCAGTATCTATAAAATGTCCTGGCATTTGGATCTTTTGCAAAGACCTGGTTTGCAACCCTTCAGATTCTAACATAGTTGTCTTCCCCTTGCATGCCTTGTATAGAAGAATGGTGCTTCAGTTATAAAACATGCTACAGCAGAGAGATGGAATAGGTACTGAAGAATAGAAAGGCATGACATATTAACATGTATTCCCTCCATCCGGAAAAATGGATGGGTCTAGGCGTATTCCAGTTCTAGATACATCCTTTTTTATCCATTTCGGCAACATGTAATCCGGACGGAGGGAGTATGGTGTAAGAGCTAGGGATACGACAGGACAACACGGTAAAAAAACACTAGTTGAATGTAAAACTGTATGCTAGCGGAATACGTACAGAAAAAACTAAGGCAACATACACGTGTATGATTGGGAAACTAAGATGGCATTGCAACAGAGCACTAGAACATCACTTCAATGTAAAAAAACATGGTATGGTAGACAGATGAAGTACGTACTGATGAATAACAATGCATAAGATATTCAGAAGCATGATGTCCAAATTAAGCAGATGGCATTGCGATAGAGTAGAATGACAGTACTTGAATTTGAAAACATGTTATCATGAATGGAATAGGTACTGAAAAACAGGAAGGCATGACATATTTACATGCATGATCAGCATGCTAAGCACATGGCATTGCAACAGAGTAGATACACTCCAGGACATTATATGCATGTTGTACCCATATTACGGGCCAAGTTAGAGCAAGGACCTTGTGGGGTGAAGAGGATTCAACATCTTTCTGCAAGTCTTCTGAAGAACTGCCTTTACGTGTTCCATCATATTGGGTATCATTGACATCAAGTTTATTGGCCTTTACATTGCTCCGTGAGGTTCTTGTGGATATATCAGTGTGTGCAATTATATCTGACATGCATGGAAGACAACTAGTAGTTAGATTTATGTAATGAGTGCCTGTAGGAGACGACATAAATAGTAGGACTGGGGTTAACTAGCAGCAACAGGTCTCAAAAACTAAAGGGAGAATACGGATGAAAGCTACAGAATATGCATCGTTTGTACTCGAGATTAACTAGATGGCACACAAAAGTATTAAAGAACAACATAGGTAATACTAGAAGTGGTATAATACTATAATCACCAGCCTATGGGATAACATTGGCTGATGGATGATAACTATGGAACAACATTACCTAAAGAACAAGTATCTTAGCTGAACTATGGAACAACGTTAACTCCTGAACAAGACCCGTAAGAGATCAACATGAATATACAGTGAAATGTGATAATCTATTTTCCATGCTTAGATGAATAACAAAGCCATAAATGTTGCACACAAGTAAGATGAGGGTACCCTATCTCGCCGCCTGAAGGAAATATGCCCTAGAGGCAATAATAAAGTTATTATTTATTTCCTTATTTCATGATAAATGTTTATTATTCATGCTAGAATTGTATTAACCGGAAACTTGATACACGTGTGAACACATAGACAAAACAATGTGTCCCTAGTATGCCTCTACTTGACTAGCTTGTTCATCAAAGATGGTTATGTTTCCTAGCCATAGACATGTGTTGTCATTTGATGAACGGGATCACATCATTAGGAGAATGATGTGATGGACAAGACCCATTCATTAGCTTAGCATTGTGACCGTTACAGTTTTATTGCTACTGTTTTCTTCATGACTTATACATGTTCCTCAGACTATGAGATTGTGTAACTCACGAATATCCGGAGGAACACTTTGTGTGCAATCAAACGTCACAATATAAATGGGTGATTATAAAGATGCTCTACAGGTGTTTCTGAAGGTGTTTGTTGGGTTGGCATGAATAAAGATTAGGATTTGTCACTCCGTGTATCGGAGAGGTATATCTGGGCTCTCTCGGTAATGCACATCACTATAAGCCTTGCAAGCAATGTGACTAATGAGTTAGTTGCGGGATGATGCATTACGGAACGAGTAAAGAGACTTGCCGGTAATGAGATTGAACTAGGTATTGAGATACCGACGATCAAATCTCGGGCAAGTAACATATCGATGACAAAGGAAACAACATATGTTGTGCGGTTTGACCGATAAAGATCTTCATAGAATATGTAGGAGCCAATATGAGCATCCAGGTTCCGCTATTGGTTATTGACCGGAGATGTGTCTCGGTCATGTCTACATAGTTCTCGAACCCGTAGGGTCCGCACGCTTAACGTTCGGTGATGATTTGTATTATGAGTTATCTGATTTGATGTACCGAAGGTAGTTCGGAGTCCCGGATGAGATCGGGGACATGACGAGGAGTCTCGAAATGGTCGGGACGTAAAGATCGATATATTGTACGACTATATTCGGACATCGGAAAGGTTCCGAGTGATTCGGGTATTTTTTGGAGTACCGGAGAGTTACGAGAATTCGTATTGGGCCTTAATGGGCCATACGGGAAAGGAGAGAAAGGACTCAAAAGGTGGCCGCACCCCTCCCCATGGTATCTGGTCCGAATTGGACTAGGGAGGGGGGCGCCCCCTTCCTTCCTTCTCCTTTTCCCTTCCCTTTTTCCTATTCCATGTGGGAGGAGGAATCCTACTAGGACTAGGGAGTCCTAGTAGGACTCCACACTTCTTGTGCGTCCTAGGGGCCGGCCGGCCTCCCCTCCTCCATCCTTTATATACGGGGGCAGGGGGGCACCTCTAGACACACAAGTTGATCTGTTGATCTCTCCCAGCCGTGTGCGGTGCCCCCCTCCACCATATTCCACCTCGGTCATATCATAGCGGTGCTTAGGCGAAGCCCTGTGTCGGTAGCATCATCAACACCGTCATCACGCCGTCATGCTGACGGAACTCTCCTGCAAAGCTCTGCTGGATCGGAGTTCGTGGGACGTCATCGAGCTGAACGTGTGCTGAACTTGGAGGTGCCGTACGCTCGGTACTTGATCGGTCGGATCATGAAGACGTACGACTACATCAACCGCGTTGTGCTAACGCTTCCGCTTTCGGTCTACGAGGGTACATGGACGATACTCTCCCCTCTCATTGCTATGCATCACCATGATCCTGCGTGTGCGTAGGAAATTTTTGAAATTACTACGTTCCCCAAGAGCGGCATCGGAGCCTGGTTTTATGCGTAGATGATATATGCACGAGTAGAACACAAGTGAGTTGTGGGCGATACAAGTCATACTGCTTACCAGCATGTCATACTTTGGTTCAGCGGTATTGTTGGATGAAGCGGCCGGACCGACATTACGCGTACGCTTACGCGAGATTGGTTCTACCGACGTGCTTTGCACACAGGTGGCTGGCGGGTGTTAGTTTCTCCAGCTTTAGTTGAATCGAATATGGCTACGCCCGGTCCTTGTGAAGGTTAAAACATTACTAACTTGACGAACTATCGTTGTGGTTTTGATACGTAGGTAAGAACGGTTCTTGCTCAGCCCGTAGCAGCCACGTAAAACTTGCAACAACAAAGTAGAGGATGTCTAACTTGTTTTTGCAGGGCATGTTGTGATGTGATATGGTCAAGACGTGATGAGATATAAGTTGTTGTATGAGATGATCATGTTTTGTTGAAGTTATCGGCAATTGGCAGAAGCCTTATGGTTGTCTCTTTATTGCATAAGATGCAAGCACCAAATAATTGCTTTTACTTTATCGCTATGCGATAGCAATAGTTGGTGAGACGACCATGTGACGACACATTGATATAGATCAAGATGATGGAGATCATGGTGTCATGCCGGTGACAATAGAGATCATGATGGTACTTTGGAGATGGAGATCAAAGGCGCAAGATGATCATGGCCATATCATGTCACATATTTTGATTGCATGTGATGTTTATGTTTTATACAACTTATTTTGCTTAGTTCGACGGTAGCTTTATAAGATGATCCCTTACTAAAATTTCAAGGTATAAGTGTTCTCCCTGAGTATGCACCGTTGCGACAGTTCTTCGTGCTGAGACACCACGTGATGATCAGGTGTGATAAGCTCTACGCTCAAATACAACGGGTGTAAGACAGTTTTTGCACATGCAGAATACTCGGGTTAAACTTGACGAGCCTAGCATATGCAGATATGGCCTCGGAACACTGGAGACCGAAAGGTCGAGCGTGGATCATATAGAAGATATGATCGACATAGTGATGTTCACCATTGAAAACTACTCCATCTCACGTGATGATCGGACATGGTTTAGTTGATTTGGATCACGTGATCACTTAGATGATTAGAGGGATGTCTATCTAAGTGGGAGTTCTTAAGTAATATGATTAATTGAACTTTAATTTATCATGAACTTAGTCTTGATAGTATTTTGCAAATAATGTTATAGATCAATAGCTCGTGTTGTTGCTTCCCTATGTTTTATATGTGTTCCTAGAGAAAAATAAGGTGAAAGATGTTAGTAGCAATGATGCGGATTGGATACATGATCTGAGGTTTATCCTCATTGCTGCACAGAAGAATTATGTCCTTGATGCACCGCTAGGTGACAGACCTATTGCAGGAGCAGATGCAGACGTTATGAACGTTTGGCTAGCTCAATATGATGACTACTTGATAGTTTAGTGCGCCATGCTTAACGGCTTAGAATCGGGACTTCAAAGACGTTTTGAACGTCATGGACCATATGAGATGTTCCAGGAGTTGAAGTTAATATTTCAAGCAAATACCCGAGTTGAGAGATATGAAGTCTCCAACAAGTTCTATAGCTAAAAGATGGAGGAGAATAGCTCAAGCAGTGAGCATGTGCTCAGATTGTCTAGGTACTACAATCGCTTGAATCAAGTGGGAGTTAATCTTCCAGATAAGATAGTGATTGACAGAATTCTCTAGTCACCATCACCAAGTTAGTAGAACTTCGTGATGAACTATAATATGCAAGGGATAACGGAAACAATTCCCAAGCTCTTCGTGATGCTGAAATCGACGAAGGTAGAAATCAAGAAAAACATCAAGTGTTGATGGTTGACAAGACCACTAGTTTCAAGAAAAAGGCAAAGGAAAGGAGGGGAACTTCAAGAAGAACGGCAAGCAAGTTGCTGCTCAAGTGAAGAAGCCCATGTCTGGTCCTAAGCCCGAGACTAAGTGTTTCTACTGCAAAGGGACTGGTCACTGGAAGCGGAACTGCCCCAAGTATTTGGCGGATAAGAAGGATGGCAAAGTGAACAAAGGTATATTGGATATACTTGTTATTGATGTGTACTTTACTAGTGTTTATCGCAACCCCTCGGCATTTGATACTGGTTCAGTTGCTAAGAGTAGTAACTCGAAATGGGAGTTGCAGAATAAACAGAAACTAGTAAAGGGCGAGGTGACGATGTGTGTTGGAAGTAGTTCCAAGATTGATATGATCATCATCGCACACTCCCTATACTTTCGGGATTAGTGTTGAAACTAAATAAGTGTTATTTTGTGTTTGCGTTGAGCATGAATATGATTTGATCATGTTTGTTGCAATACAGTTATTCATTTAAATTAGATAATAATTGTTGTTCTGTTCACATGAATAAAACCTTCTATGGTCATACACCCAATAATATGGTTTGTTGATCTCGATCGTAGTGATACACACATTCATAATATTGAAGCCAAAAGATGCAAAGTTAATAATGATAGTGCAACTTATTTGTGGCACTGCCATTTAGGTCATATTGGTGTAAAGCGCATGAAGAAACTCCATGCTGATGGGATTTTGGAATCACTTGATTATGAATCACTTGATACTTGCAAACCATGCCTTATGGGCAAGATGACTAAGACTCCGTTCTCCGGAACAATGGAGCGAGCAACTGACTTATTGGAAATAATACATACAGATGTATGCGATCCGATGAATGTTGAGGCTCGCGGCGGGTATCGTTATTTTCTCACCTCCACAGATGATTTGAGCAGATATGGGTATATCTACTTGATGAAACATAAATCTGAAACATTTGAAAAGTTCAAATAATTTCAGTGAAGTGGAAAATCATCGTAACACGAAAATAAAGTTTCTAAGATCTGATTGTGGAAGAGAATATTTGAGTTACGAGTTTGGTCTTCATTTGCAACAATGCGGAATAGTTTCGCAACTCACGCCACCTGGAACACCACAACGTAATGGTGTGTCCGAACGTCGTAATCGCACTTTACTAGATATGGCACTATATATGATGTCTCTTACTGATTTACCGCTATCGTTTTGGGGTTATGCATTAGAGACAGCTGCATTCACGTTAAAAAGAGCACCATATAAATCCGTTGAGAGGACACTGTATGAACTGTGGTTTAGCAAGAAACCTAAGCTGTCGTTTCTTAAAGTTTGGGGCGGCGATGCTTATGTGAAAAAGTTTCAAACTGATAAGCTCGAACCCAAATCGGAGAAGTGCATCTTCATAGGATACCCAAACGAATTGTTGGGTACACCTTCTATCACAGATCCGAAGGCAAATTCGTTGCTGAGAATGGATCCCTTCTAGAGAAGGAGTTTCTCTCGAAAGAAGTGAGTAGGAGGAAAGTAGAACTTGATGAGGTAATTGTACCTTCTCTCGAATTGAAAAGTAGCTCATCACTGAAATCAGTTCCAGTGATGCCTGCACGAATTAGTGAGGAAGTTAATGATGATTATCATGAAACTTCAGATCAAGTTACTACCAAACCTCGTAGGTCAACCAGAGTAAGATCCGCACCAGAGTGGTACGGTAATCCTGTTCTGGAGATCATGTTACTAGACCATGACGAACCTACCAACTATGAGGAAGCGATGATGAGCCCAGATTCCGCGAAATGGTTTGAGGCCATGAAATCTGAGATAGGATCCATGTATGAGAACAAAGTATGGACTTTGGTTGACTTGCCCAATGATCGGCAAGCCATAGAAAATAAATGGATCTTCAAGAGCAAGATAGACGCTGATAGTAGTGTTACTATCTACAAAGCTAGACTTGTCGAAAAAGGTTTTTTGACAAATTTCAAGGTGTTGACTACGATGAGATTTTCTCACTCGTATCGATGCTTAAAGTCTGTCCGAATCATGTTAGCAATTGCCACATTTTATGAAATCTGGCAAATGGATAACAAAAACCACAATCCTTAATGGAGTTATTAAAGAAGAGTTGTATATGATGCAACCAGAAGGTTTTGTCAATCCTAAAGGTGCTAACAAAATGTGCAAGCTCCAGCGATCCATCTGTGGACTGGTGCAAGCATCTCGGAGTTGGAATATGCGCTTTGATGAGATGATCGAAGTATATAGTTTTATATAGACATGCAATGAAGCCTGTATTTACAAGAAAGTGAGTGGGAGCACTACAACATTTCTGATAAGTATATGTGGATGACATATTGTTGATCGGAAATAATGTAGAATTCTCTGTGAAGCATAAAGGAGTATTTGAAAGGAGTTTTTCATAGAAAGACCTCGGTGAAGCTGCTTACATGTTGCGCATCAAGATCTATAGAGATAGATCAAGACGCTTGATAAGATTTTCAATGAGTATGTACCTTGACAAGATTTTGAATTAGTTCAAAATGGAACAGTCAAAGAAAGAGTTCTTGCCTGTGTTGCAAGGTGTGTAGTTGAGTAAGACTCAAAGCCCGACCACGGCAGAAGATAGAAAGAGAATGAAACTCATTCCCTATGTCTAAGCCACAGGTTCTGTAAAGTATGTCATGTTGTGCAGCAGATCTATTGTATACCCTACACTGAGTTTGCCAAGGGAGTACAATAGTGATCCAGGAGTAGATCACTGGACAACGGTCAAAATTATCCTTAGTGGAATAAGGATATGTTTCTCGATTATGGAGGTGACAAAAGGTTCGTTGTAAAGAGTTACGCCGATGCAAGTTTTGACACTGATCCAGATGACTCTAAGTCTCAATCTGGATACATATTGAAAGTGGGAGCAATTAGCTAAAGTAGCTCCGTGCAGAGCATTGTAGACATAGAAATTTGCAAAATACATACGGATCTGATTTTTGGCAGACCCGTTGACTACACTTCTCTCACAAGCAAAACATGATCACACCTTAGTACTCTTTGGGTGTTAATCACATAGCGATGTGAACTAGATTACTGACTCTAGTAAACCCTTTTAGTGTTGGTCACATGGCGATGTGAACTATGAGTGTTAATCACATAGTGATGTGAACTATTGGTGTTAAATCACATGGCGATCTGAACTAGATTATTGACTCTAGTGCAAGTGGGAGACTGAAGGGAAATATGCCCTAGAGGCAATAATAAAGTTATTATTTATTTCCTTATTTCATGATAAATGTTTATTATTCATGCTAGAATTGTATTAACCGGAAACTTGATACACGTGTGAACACATAGACAAAACAATGTGGCCCTAGTATGCCTCTACTTGACTAGCTTGTTCATCAAAGATGGTTATGTTTCCTAGCCATAGACATGTGTTGTCATTTGATGAATGGGATCACATCATTAGGAGAATGATGTGATGGACAAGACCCATTCATTAGCTTAGCATTGTGATCGTTACAGTTTTATTGCTACTGCTTTCTTCATGACTTATACATGTTCCTCAGACTATGAGATTGTGCAACTCCCGAATGTCCGAAGGAACACTTTGTGTGCAATAAAACGTCACAACGTAAATGGGTGATTATAAAGATGCTCTACAGGTGTTTCCGAAGGTGTTTGTTGGGTTGGCATGAAAAAGGATTAGGATTTGTCACTCCGTGTATCGGAGAGGTATCTTTGGGCCCTCTCGGTAATGCACATCACTATAAGCCTTGCAAGCAATGTGACTAATGAGTTAGTTGCAGGATGATGCATTACGGAATGAGTAAAGAGACTTGCCGGTAACGAGATTGAACTAGGTATTGAGATACCGACGATCAAATCTCGGGCAAGTAACATACCGATGACAAAGGAAACAACATATGTTGTGCGGTTTGACCGATAAAGATCTTCATAGAATATGTAGGAGCCAATATGAGCATCCAGGTTCCGCTATTGGTTATTGACCGGAGATGTGTCTCGGTCATGTCTACATAGTTCTCGAACCCGTAGGGTCCGCACGCTTAACGTTCGGTGATGATTTGTATTATGAGTTATCTGATTTGATGTACCGAAGGTAGTTCGGAGTCCCGGATGAGATCGGGGACATGACGAGGAGTCTCGAAATGGTCGGGACGTAAAGATCGATATATTGTACGACTATATTCGGACATCGGAAAGGTTCCGAGTGATTCGGGTATTTTTTGGAGTATCGGAGAGTTACAGGAATTCGTATTGGGCCTTAATGGGCCATACGGGAAAGGAGAGAAAGGCCTCAAAAGGTGGCCGCACCCCTCCCCATGGTCTGGTCCGAATTGGACTAGGGAGGGGGGCGCCCCCTTCCTTCCTTCTCCTTTTCCCTTCCCTTTTTCCTATTCCATGTGGGAGGAGGAATCCTACTAGGACTAGGGAGTCCTAGTAGGACTCCACACTTCTGGCGCGCCCTAGGGGCTGGCCAGCTTCCCCTCCTCCATCCTTTATATACGGGGGCAGGGCGACACCTCTAGACACGCAAGTTGATCTGTTGATCTCTCCCAGCCGTGTGCGGTGCCCCTCCACCATATTCCACCTCGGCCATATCGTAGCGGTGCTTAGGCGAAGCCCTGCGTCGGTAGCATCATCAACACCGTCATCACACCGTCGTGCTGACGGAACTATCCTGCAAAGCTTTGCTGGATCGGAGTTCGTGGGACGTCATCGAGCTGAACGTGTCCTGAACTCGGAGGTGCCGTACATTCGGTACTTGATCGGTCAGATCGTGAAGACGTATGACTATATCAACCGCGTTGTGCTAACGCTTCCGCTTTCGGTCTACGAGGGTACATGGACGATACTCTCCCCTCTCGTTGCTATGCATCACCATGATCCTGCGTGTGCGTAGGAAATTTTTGAAATTACTACGTTCCCCAACACCGCCATCCATAGGAGTGAGCATCATGTGCTGACTTGTCGATGACCCTGCAGTTGTTGTGGCTGTCCATGTCGGGCACGCGCATTCGATGCAGGGAACTGTTGAGTGGGGACTATAGCTCCCTTCTGGTGTATGCTTCCCTTGTTGGAGCAGCCGCGGTGAGTCGGAAGATGGTGTGGCTGAAGATGCAGATAACGCATAATGTTAAGAACGACACATCTCTTTGATCTGAAGAAATACACTAAGAGATCAACAGCAAGGTACGAGAGTGGTCACACATCTTTTGACTGAGACTAAATTGGGGTCACACAATTTTATTTTATTTTGGTACTGTCCGATCTACGCCGGATGGCTTGATGGCCGTCTTGTGCCTCCCGGCTGACACTGTTAGGAATCTTCCCCGAAGAGCCAGCGACCAACGGCAGAGCAGCTTGCCTCCGCCGTCCGTGGCCCCGGCCAAAACCTCGCTCCTCGCCCCACCGCACCGCCGTGGTTGCGCCGCCCCCGGGCCAATCCACAAAGACTCCCCGTCATCCAGATCTGGCGGCGGCAGTACCTTGAACCCACGCAACTCTAAGATAGCTATCTAAGCGCTGCTACCGCGGCGAACTTGCGGCCCCGCACCCTTATGTTAGAGACCAGCCAACCGGCAGCATAGGAGCTCCGCCGCCTCGAGGGGTGCTGCTTCCCATTGGGAATCGATTGGTCCAGAAAAAAAATTTAGACAACTGACGCCTAAATAAAGTGATTTGAGATGAGGGTGCGACCTATCCGGCGGCATGGTGAAGTAGGCAGGTCCAGCTGCCGAGTCGGTGAGGCCGGCGCGGTTGCGGTGGCTGTTTGTGTCAAAACCGGCGGATCTCGGGTAGGGGTTCCCGAACTGTGCGTCTAAGGCGGATGGTAACAGGAGGCGGGGGACACAATGTTTACCCAGGTTCGGGCCCTCTCGATGGAGGTAATACCCTACTTCCTGCTTGATTGATCTTGATGATATGAGTATTACAAGAGTTGATCTACCACGAGATCGTAGAGGCTAAACCCTAGAAGCTAGCCTATGGTATGATTGTTGCTATCCTACGGACTAAACCCTCCGGTTTATATAGACACTGGAGGGGGCTAGGGTTACACAGAGTCGGTTACAAGGGAGGAGATCTACATATCCGTATTGCCAAGCTTGCCTTCCACGCCAAGGAGAGTCCCATCCGGACACGGGACGAAGTCTTGAATCTTGTATCTTCATAGTCCAACAGTCTGGCTAAGGGATATAGTCTGGCTGTCCGAGGACCCCCTAATCCAGGACTCCCTTAGTAGCCCCTGAACCAGGCTTCAATGACGATGAGTCCGGCGCGCAGATTGTTCGACATTGCAAGGTGGGGTCCTCCTCCGAATATTCCATAGAAGATTTTGAACACAAGGATAGTGTCCGGCTCTGCAAAACAAATTCCACATACCACCGTAGAGAGAATTATATTTCCACAAATCTAATCTGCCCACACATTCGGCAGCATGACATCACACCACAGCTCGGTCATTATTTGAACCGTTTTTCTCAACCAGCTACTGGACATATTGCGAGGCGGTTTTCTTGGCACGTCTTGTCGAAGCAGAGATCGTGTCCCCTTATCACAAGATTCTCATCAATACGGGTGTGGGTAACCCAACCGCACCATCAATTACGGCGCTTGGGGAATAAGCGAGTTTACCAGGCGGGTGGGGAGGCGTATAGTTTCTTCCGCCCTTATAAAGGGACAAGGATTCCTCTTTTTCACCCACGCCCTCTTCCTCCTTGCTCATCCATTCTTGCGCACTCGAGCTCCAGCACCCAAGTTCGCATTTTCTCCTCAAACCACTCCAAGCATGTCCGGAGCGGGAGGCAAGTGGATGGTCTCCTCCGTTACGGAGGAGGACATCACAAAGCTACGGGGAGCCGGATATCTGGCCGCGGATATCGCACACCGGCTGCCAAATGCGGGGCAGATCGTCCCTACTCCCGATCCCCATGAGAGGGTGGTTTTTCTTACCCACTTCGTCCGCGGACTGGGATTTCCCCTCCACCCGTTTGTCCGCGGGCTCATGTTCTACTACGGGCTAGATTTTCACGATCTGGCCCCCAATCTCATCCTCAAGATCTCGGCGTTTATCGTCGTGTGCGAGGCCTTCCTCCGCATCAAGCCCCACTTCGGCCTGTGGCTGAAGACCTTCAACGTTAAACCGAAGCTGGTGGTCGGCCAGCAAGCGGAGTGCGGAGGCGCCCTGGTGGGCAAAATGCCCAACGTTACCTGGCTCGAAGGCTCCTATGTGGAGACCACAAAGGGGTGGCAATCGGGGTGGTTCTACATCACCGAGCCGCGCGACACCAACTGGGCGACGACCCCTGAATTTAGATCCGGAATCCCCATGCGGCTCACATCCTGGAAAGAGAATGGCCTATCCTGGGGTTCCTCGGTAGAGCTGACCGGACTCCAGGCCTGCGTCAAAAACATGATGAGCAAGAAAATCAAGCTTGTCAACGTGGTCCAAGTCATGCTCTTCCGCCGGATCCTCCCGTGTCAAAGACGGGCATTCAATTTGTGGGAGTTCAACCCGGCCGAGCACCAGACGCTGCGAGAGCTCTTCGACACGACGCACAAGGACGTCTGGAAGGTGCTATTCAAGGGCGCCGAGGTACCTCCTCCCCTTACCGAGGACCGCGGACTCAGCGCAAAGCGCCCTGCGAATCCGGTAAGTCTTTTATATCTCATAAGATGTTCATTTTCCCTAGTTTAACCATGTGCGGGAGCTAAGCCTCCCCGCCATTTAACAGGACTGGGTAGCGACAGCGGAGTAGATCGATTGTCCAGCCCCCTGCCCGAAGATCCAGCAGATTCTCTCCTAACGGAGATGCTGGTTCCGGCGCCTTATGAGGTGCCGGCGAAGAAGGCCAAGAAGAAGGCCACGGGGACCAGGAAGGGTCTCCGGCGCAAGGTTATATCGGACTCATCGTCCGAAAACACCGAGGCGCACTCCTCCCACGAAAACGAGGAGGAAGAAGAGGAAAGTTCTCCCCCCAGCCGAGGGGGGGGGGCAAGAAAAGGAAGGCCGCCCCATCAGGGGAGGCCGAAGGGTCCAAGAAGGGAAGGACCCTCCTCCCGGACAGCTCTACGACGGCCGCTTTCAGCGACGAGGAGTGGTTAGCCAAGGACAAGCCCCTGGCGAAGTCGTGAGTATCCGGATACCATAATAATTCTTGGTACATTTTATTGTACTGTTTCTTATCACGCCGCGCATGATTATGCAGCCCATCCCGAGCCCACATCGACGTATCTTCGTCGGATGATTCTTTGGGCCCGTCGGATATGAACAACGATTCACTCCCGACTGCCTCCTCCCCCCGCCCTACGGACGACGCCGATGTGTTGTCTCAAAGGGGACTGAACCAAAGGGAGACAGTTCCGGAGGCGCTTCAGGGCGACATTCCAGGCGCTGGGCGCACGAGGGGCAAGACTCCTCTAGGCCCTAACGCCGGGGGCAGCAAGTCTAGCCCCAAGCCGAATACGGCACCGGAACCTCCAGTGGTTGGATTCTGTCAGGCAACCCCTCGCAAAGGGGGGCAAGCCGTCTGTGCCGATGGCCTCTGTTCATCCAGAGGCATCGGACAACTTGCTGGAAGTGCTTCGCGGCGCTTCCATTGACGAAGAGCACCGCACCATTATGAGTGCGGTGGTCAAGAAGGTTCAGTCCGCCAAGAGCGCACTGACTGAAGCCTGTGCTAGCCTCCTATCAGGCTTTGAGGTAAGTAACTAGATTATAAGAGAATATTACCGCATAGACAGTAGCCCCTGATGCTCTGTTTGGCGTTCGCGAAGAAAGGCCGAATAGAGGATCAAATAATAACCGCAGGAGTCTAATCGGAATATGTCTATGTGCATATGCAGGCTTCACTGCTAGACGCTGCCGCACGTACTGCGGAGGTCGCTGCACTGAAGCAGGACCTTGAGCAGTCCAAGGAAGAGTTCGGCCTTACCAAGAGGCAGCTCGAAGAGAACAAAGGTAAGTGATACCCCGTCTGTATATTAAAAAAATTGGTTTTAGAATAATAGGATCGTCATGAATTTTGCTAGGGGCCACGACCGAAGTGGCGACCCTGCAGAAGGCGCTATCCGAGGCCGAAGACAAAGCGGCCAAGGAGCGCATCAAGCGAGAAAAGCAAGAAGCCTGGGTAGGCGAGGTGCAGCAAGAGCTCCAGGCTCTCGCCAAAAAACACGAGTCCTTGGAGCTTGACTCTAAGACGCAAGAGTCCGAGCTTGCGATGGCCCTCGAAAGCGCACAACATGCCAAGGCCGAAGCCCAAAAGGCCCTCCGGGAAATTGAGGCGGTTAAGAAGATAGCGGCTGGTAAGGCATTCATTATGCAAAGCAAGCATGTGAAGGAAACTTTCTTTTTACTTACCCGAGTTTGGAGCACTCCAGGAGCGTTTGCAGATCTACCCCGTAGTGTGTCAGATGCCGCGGAGTTCTACCGGGCTGAGGAGGGGAGCTCGACGGAGAAGTTGTTCTGGTCTCAGTATACTGGGACCGAACACCCAATGCCCTTGAGCGACCAGCTGAAGCAACTGGTCGAGCTCCACAAGGCGGCCGAACAGGCCATGAAGGGTCTTATAGTCCGGATGTGGCCTGGCGAGCCCCTGCCTGATAGCTACTTCGGTCTGGTGAGGCGGCTTGTGAATGCCTGCCCATGGCTTGAAGTCATAAAGCGGTCCGTCTGCATCGAGGGTGCGCGCAGGGCTTTTGCTCGGGCGAAGGTGCACTGGGTGAAGCTGGACGCCGAAAAGCTGGTGAAGGAGGGGCCGCCCGAAGGCAAGGAGCATCGCTACCCCGAAAAGTATTATGCCAGTGTCCTAAAGGGTGCTTGCCTTGTGGCGGAGGAATGTGCTAAGGATGTAATTTTCGAATGAATGTACTCATGTGATCCTGTAATATGAAACGAGTTCATTTGCGCTACGCAATGCTTGTTAATTTAAAATATTACCTTCTGTGCGGCCGTTTATGAAATCTGAGAGTTGCCCAGTCGTCGGCTTCTGCCCTCATGTAACTAGTACTGAGGTGTTCGGGATAAACCTGAGCACTCTTTATCCCAATTTTGGGTCCTTCGAAGGAGGTGTTCAGCACAGCAAACCAGGCAATCGGACTATACAGCTTTATCACTCTCACTTAGCCATAGAAGTCTACAATTTTAAATTTTGGCGAAGCCCCTAGTATTCGGAAGGCCGAATTTGGGGCGCTATATACGCCTAAGTCGGGCAAGGCCGACTCCTCGTCCGAAGCGGAAAAAGTCTTTAAGGACTTGAGACCTCTCGAACAGCGACCAGCTCTCGCCGCATCATGACAGTCAGTTTTCGGCTTTGTCTACTGAGGTGCTCGTTCGGAAGAACCGAGACACAATCGCAGTAGTTCTCCCAGTGCTACCTTAGCCGATATTGCGGAACGTAAGGTACCAAAACATGGGAGCCGGGAAAACCCAACTATTGACCCAAGACATGATTCGGAGCTGATGCATATAATGCTATAAGTTCGGGGTGCCGCACTGTCGAAAGTGTTCGGACTTCTCACGCCGTGTTATGGGGTATACTGAAGCCCCTGGCGCACTGGTCGTACCAGAATGTACGGGTGCAATTTGTCGTAAATAGGCAGACAAGGAAAAGAAGAAGGGAAAGGGGAATGCAATAATAAGCTAACGCTATGCATTGTTATTAAATAATACGTCAAAGCGTACGGATACAAGTAGTGCAATAAGCAAAAAATAGGGCCATTTGACATGTCCTATCCAAGGGCAAGTTGCGTGCGGGTATGTAAAACAGGTATTTTGATCGTTATAGAGACCACCTAGGCATTCCCTTGTACGTCAGACCGTCTTGCTTCCTTGGTATTTCCTTACCGCGATGAGTCCAACAATTAGACTGCCGGAAAGGGCTTCCAGAGAGTAAGGTCCTGAAAGAGAGAAAATGATAAAGGTATACAGCCCCTGGGGTGGTTGAGCCGCATTGTGGGACGTGCCGTAGTGGTGCCTCCGCCTATGCCCATGGTATCTTGAGTGCGTAGTTATGTACGCGCGGCGCAAATTTCGCCACTTGACTGGGACTAGGACGGAGGCCGAATTGCTAGTCGAGCCCAAAACGTGCCTGCCCATCCTCCTGTGGGGTACTCCGGACTCGCTTGAAGGTGTTCGGGGTCTTTTTCGCCGAATTGGCGGTTTGCCTAATAAGGCTGCTTTGCGCTTCTGCTGCAAGGGCCGTAGTGTGCTCCTCCGTGCGATCGAGCGCTCTGTGTTTCCATTAACTATTATAACCCCCCGTGGTCCTGGCATTTTGAGTTTGAGGTATGCATAATGTGGTACCGCATTGAATCTGGCAAATGCGGTTCGTCCGAGCAGTGCGTGATAGCCGCTGCGAAAGGGGACGATATCGAAGATTAACTCCTCGCTTCGAAAGTTGTCCGGAGATCCGAAGACCACTTCCAGTGTGATTGAGCCCGTGCAACAGGCCTCTACACCTGGGATTACACCTTTAAAGGTGGTTTTGGTGGGTTTGATCCTCGAGGGGTCTATGCCCATTTTGCGCACTGTATCCTGATAGAGCAGGTTCAGGCTGCTGCCGCCATCCATAAGGACTCGAGTGAGGTGAAATCCGTCAATGATGGGGTCAAGGACCAATGCGGCAGATCCGCCATGACGGATACTAGTGGGGTGGTCTCTACGATCAAAGGTGATCGGACAAGAGGACCATAGGTTGAACTTTGGGGCGACTGGCTCCATCGCATAGACGTCCCTTAGTGCACGCTTCCGTTCCCTCTTGGGAATATGGGTTGCGTATATCATGTTCACCGTTTTCACTTGTGGGGGGAACCTCTTCTGTCCTCCTGTGTTAGGCGGCCGAGGCTCCTCCTCGTCATCGCTATGCAGCCCCTTGTCCTTGTTTTTGGCATTCAACTTGCCGGCCTACTTGAACACCCAGCATTCTCTGTTGGTGTGATTGGCTGGCTTATCGGGGATGCCGTGAATTTGACACGAGCGATCGAGTATGCGGTCCAAACTGGACGGGCCCGGATTACTTCTTTTGAACGGCTTTTTCCGCTGACCGGATTTAGAGCCACTGAATCCGGCATTGACTGCCGTGTCTTCGGTGTTATTGCCGTTGTTGCGGCGCTTGTGTCTATTGCGACATGGTCTGCCGTTGGCATCTGAAGTGTCAGGATTCCTTGATGTGTTGTTGCTGCGAGCCAGCCAGTTGTCCTCGCCCGCGCAAAAGCGGGTCATGAGTGTCGTGAGGGTTGCCATGGACTTCGGCTTCTTTTGGCCGAGGTGTCGGGCGAGCCACTCGTCCCGGATGTTATGTTTAAATGCCGCTAAGGCCTCGGCATCCGGACAGTCAACGATTTGGTTATTTTTAGTTAAGAACCGAGTCCAGAATTTCCTGGCCGATTCCCCAGGTTGTTGGGTTATGTGGCTCAAGTCATCAGCATCTGGTGGTCGCACATAAGTGCCCTGGAAGTTGTCAAGGAATGCATCTTCCAAATTCTCCCAACTGCCAATGGAGTTTGCTGGCAGGCTATTCAGCCAATGCCGAGCTGGTCCTTTGAGTTTTAGTGGGAGGTACTTGATGGCATGTAGATCGTCACCGCGGGCCATGTGAATGTGGAGGAGGAAATCCTCGATCCATACCGCGGGGTCTGCGGTGCCATCGTATGACTCAATGTTCACGGGTTTGAATCCTTCTGGGAATTCGTGATCCATTACTTCATCGGTGAAGCATAGGGGGTGTGCGGCGCCTCTGTGCCGGGCTATGTCACAACGCAGTTCATATGAGTCTTGTCTGATGTATTCGGCCCGGCCGGATTTGCTTTTAGTGTATCCGGCGTGACGATCATCATCGCACGTTGGGGCGTGACCCTGTGATCCGTAGATCGATCTTGTATGTCCTGCTTTGTTTTCCAATACGTCTCGCAGGTCCCGCGTGTTGCCCCGGGCCTTGGTGTTTTTGTTTGTCTGGCGACGGGGTGCGGGCTGGACTTCGGGCTGATATGCCCCTCTGTCTCGGCCACGAGGTGGCCGATCAGCCGTATCATACGCTGGTAAGGTAGGTTCTGATGCTTCCTCCTCCAGTTGGGGTAGCAACCTGCGCTTTGGGTAACTCTTGGTTGGACGTTCGAGTTCGTATTCCTCAGCCGCAAGGACTTCAGTCCATCTGTCCGCTAGCAGATCTTGATCAGCTCGAAGCTGTTGTTGCTTTTTCTTCGAGTTGTTTGCTGTGGCTATAAGCCGGCGCTTGAAGCGCTCCTGCTCGACGGGATCCTCAGGCACGATAAATTCTTCGTCGCTGAGGCTCACCTCGTCTTCGGAGAGAGGCATGTAATTGTCATCCTCCGATTCTCCGTTTGTTGCCTATTCCGGAGGACTAGCTTGTTCATCCTCCCGCTCGAGGTCTGGCTGGAGGGGATTATCGTCGTCTTCGGCAGTATCCGGAGCATTATTGTCTCTTGTGCCGGTCTCGCTGCTTTTGCTATGGCGGGACTTAGAGCGGCGCCACTGACGTCGGTGCTTGGATTGCTTCTTGGAGGGGTTATCCTCCGCTGTCTTATCGCCATCGCCTTCTTTGGGGGTGTCCACCATGTATATGTCATATGATGAGGTGGCAGTCCAGCGCCCTGTGGGCGGTGGTTCTTGTTCGTCTCCTGCATCGTCGTCCATATCGTTGATGTCTTTGGAGCCGAAGTCGAGCATGTCGGTTAAATCGTCGACAGTGGCTACTAAGTGGGTGGTGGGTGGGGAGCAAATTTCTTCGTCGTCCGTATCCCATTCTAGCCGGACATGGTTCGGCCAAGTGTCTCCTGACAGGAAGAGAGACCTCAACGAGTTTATCACGTCGCCGAAGGGCGAGTGCTGAAAGATATCCGCGGAGGTAAACTCCATGATCGGTGCCCAATCGGATTCGATGGGCACAGACGCAGGCGGCTCGGGGCCCATGGCCGGGGACGAATCCAATAGTTCGGCAACACGGGTCCCGTAGGAGGTGAAGTCAATATTCGGCTCTATCACCACTGAGTGCGCGGCCTCCAAGGCGGGGTCCATCCACTCGTCCTCAGATGGCAGAATTTGTTCCGGATTGAGGGCCGGAGTAGTTGCAGGTGTGATCTCCCGAACACTGTCCGACGGCAGAGCTAAGTCATGCTCGTCGTGATTGTGCGACGCACCTGACATGGGCTCGAACCCGTCGAAGATCAAGTCTCCGCGGATGTTGGCAGTATAATTCAAGTTTCCAAACCTGACCTGATGGCCAGGGGCGTAGCTCTCGATCTGCTCCAGATGGCCAAGCGAGTTGGCCCGAAGTACGATGCCGCCGAATATGAAGATCTGTCCGGGGAGGAAAACCTCACCCTGGATCGCACCGTTTCCGATGATCGAAGGAGCCATCAAACCTTGTGGTGATGGCACAATGGAACTCTCAATGAAAGCACCAATGTCGGTGTCAAAACCGGCGGATCTCGGGTAGGGGGTCCCGAACTGTGCGTCTAAGGCGGATGGTAACAGGAGGCGGGGGACACAATGTTTACCCAGGTTCGGGCCCTCTCGATGGAGGTAATACCCTACTTCCTGCTTGATTGATCTTGATGATATGAGTATTACAAGAGTTGATCTACCACGAGATCGTAGAGGCTAAACCCTAGAAGCTAGCCTATGGTATGATTGTTGCTGTCCTACGGACTAAACCCTCCGGTTTATATAGACACCGGAGGGGGCTAGGGTTACACAGAGTCGGTTACAAGGGAGGAGATCTACATATCCGTATTGCCAAGCTTGCCTTCCACGCCAAGGAGAGTCCCATCCGGACACGGGACGAAGTCTTCAATCTTGTATCTTCATAGTCCAACAGTCCGGCTAAGGGATATAGTCCGGCTGTCCGAGGCCTAATCCAGGACTCCCTCAGTGGCCACCGGCGGCAGGGAAACAGCGATGTCACGACGGTCGACGACTACAGGGAAGCAGCGCCGGGACTCTGGACGGAGTCGAAGTTGGAGCCGCTCCGGCGCCGTGAACAACGGCGGGGGTGAATCGGCTCCGGTACGGTTCACGCGGCCGTCGTCGAGGCAGCTCCAGCAGCACGGAGTCAGAGCCACACGGCCCAGTGCACGACGGCAAATGGACAGCGTCTCCGGCATTAGGGAGGAGGGCGGCTGTGAAATTGGTGCGGTCAGGGGCGCCATGGAGGAGGGGCTGTGGTTTCGTAGCTCGGGAGAAGGGAGCTTCCGGGGAGAAGGTGATTTGGCGCCCCACGAGGTATGAATGGGGGGGGGGATTGGGAGGGGAGTGGAACCATGTTTTACGGACGCATTTGTCTGAAATGTGAGGGGGAGTTACAGTTCTACCCCTGCCTTTAGGCTTCTCTGCTTGGGTCTATGTACTGAGGGTCGGGGATAGTAGAGTAACTTTGCTTCTCCCCAAATAGTTGGCGGGAGCGATTTCGGGCGAGGAGGGCGTGTTTTGAAATATAGTGGGCGCGGGCGATTTCGGGCGAGGAGAGCGTGTTTTGAAAAAGTGGGCGCGAGCTATTTCGGGCGAGGAGAGCGTGTTTTGCCGGCCATGGTTTATGAATTATTCGGCACATGTCATTTCGGCCGAGGAGAAGGGGCGCTTGGATGAAGTTACGAACCTACCCTCGATGCACAACGGGCCAATTAATGCGTCTCCCACATAGGACGGTAATTTCGCATCTCCCATTTATTTGCTCATGCGAATTCCACCGAGCAGAGGATGTTTAATGGTTCGTTCAAAATTTGGGAGAACGAGCATCCACGTCTACCTTACCAAGTCGATTCGAATCAAATTTAGAAATATTAGCTTGCCACTTCTTTTTTAGATGGAGAGATGATGCTCGGGAGTAATGTGTTTTTACATGCTCGTTGCTAGCGATTTACTATATGACAAATAGTTGACCCACTCAAAAACGGGAATCAAACCCAAAATGAAATATCTCGATTCAATGAAATAGCTCGTTCACCAGGTCAAAATAGTGAACTAAATCCAAAATTGAACACCTCAATCGAATAGCATGTTGTACAGTATTATAGTACTCCATGAACATGTTGAAAGTCAAATTAATGAACTTGTTTGATATACGCATATATCCATTCATGTGTGGATTGCAGACAACATGTTCTCCAATTTAAATATTTGAATGCAAGTTTATATCGAAACATGGTTTATATCAGTCTTTGATGCATAAAACGCGACCTCCCCCTCTCCCGGACTCCTGCTCTCTCTCTCTCTCTCTCTCTCTCTCTCTCTCTCGCCGACAATCTTCAATTCTGTCGCACGCATCCAACACACAAACCTTGTTGGTACTCTCTCTTTCTCTCCATCTCTCTCTCTCTCTCTCTCTCTCTCTCTCTCTCTCTTTGTGTGTGTGCGTGGGGGGGTCTTTCTAGTTCGCATGCATATAGACTCCATCTATAGGTATCTCTTGCACACTATGTATGATTCTCTAGTCCAAGCTAGATATCTTGGGTGCACTCATCGTACGCACACAAATTCCTTGGCTCGTTGCCCGTAACTCTCTCACGCACCACTCTGTCGTCTCAGAGCTCTTCTCTCTCTCTCTCAAACTCTCCATCTACCTAGGTCACGCATACACATGCATATCTCACTCGCACTCGATAGGCCCATCTAAAACTCTATCTCTCTCCCTCGTTCTCTCTCCATCTCACACGCACACACACACAATCTCATTCCTAGCTAGCCAAGTATGATGGTCTCTCACTCAATTGTAGGCACACGCAGTCCCCCCTATATGTATATGACTAGCTAATCTTAGTCTCCATCACAAACATGTGCATGGTCTATCTCGATTTCTCTCGGGGCATCTTTCTATCGCGCACGCACCTCCCTCGATCTCCCACCCATATAGTCCCCTCACGATCTCGAGGGGTCTCTCTATCACAAACACACCCTCTCGCCCTCCCCATGCGTCCATGTTCTCCATGTGTCCCTCTCGACCTTTGTTCCTTGTTGGCCAGACCTCTATTGGACATGTGCTATAGGGGTGTCTCTCTCCGTTGCAAACAATCACACACTAGCTATCTTCGTGTATCTCCTCGCCTCGCTTTTCTATCTCGGAGATGCATGCGTGATATGTTCGCCTAAGAAACGAAAAAACACACACTCTCTCTAATTTATCGTTTGTTGTCACTTTCTCTTTCACACACATACTCTTTTTGCACACTTACTCATTCTCCTTCACACGCACTTGATCCCTCTCGACTTAGGCACTCTCCTCGGTCCATAGCATATTGATTTATTGAAAAGTCAAACATCACAAAGTTTGACCATGTACGTGGAGAAAAACAATTACATCTGGAACGGCAAACATATACCATTAGATTCACCATGAGATGTAGTTTCGTATGATGTATCTTTGGTATTGAAGATATAAATAACATTTGTGTAAACCTGATCAAAGTTTCCAAAGTTTGACTTCTAAAAAATTACATGCACTGCATTATCGAGCGGATGGAATATCTCTTTCCCCCTCTCAGCTATCTGACGCACCACTCAGCCTTATCGGGGCTCCTCAATCTCTCTCAAACTTTATATCTCCCTGGTTCACACATACACATGTCTCGCTCGCGCTATACATATAGACCCATCCAACACTCTCCGCCCTTGTTCTCTCTCTATGTGACACGCACCCCCCTAATAAGTACCATAATCCCTCACTCCATCATAGGCGCAAGCACTCCCCCCCTAAGTATGATTATCTCTCACTAGCCATCAGGAACACACGTATTGTCTCCTTCCATCCATACGTCTATCTCGATATCTCTCGGGGTATCTTCTATCGCGCGCACACCTTGTCACTCGATCTCCCACCCATGTAGTCCCATCACGATCTCCAGGGGATCTCTCTATGACAAACATACACTCTCTCCTCCCCATGTCTGCATTTTCTCCGTACGTCTCTCTCGACCTCTCTCCCTTGTTTGTCAGACCCCTCGTGGCCACGTGCTAGGGGTCTTGCTCTCTCGGTTGCAAACAACCACACACTATCTCCTCACCTTGCTTCCGTTGTCGAAGATGCATGTGTGATATGTTTGCATAAGACACACACGTTTTTTCTCGACTTTTATCGAGTGTTGTCCATGTCTCTTTCACACACGCACACACACTTTTTTCACTCACTCTTTCTATTTCACTCTCTCTCTCTCTCTAGTTAGGGACTCTCTCACGTCCATAAGCATATGGATGTTTTGAAAAGTCAAACCTCAGAAAAGTTTGACCAGGTATATGTGGAGAAAAACATTTACATCTGGAAAGATCATTAGATTCATCACAACATGTACTTACTTCATACTATCATTTATCTTTGGTATTGTAGATATAAGTAATTTCTTTATAAACTTGGTCAAAGTTTCAAAAGTTTGACTTTAAAAAAATGTTGGAACTACATTATCGAACGGAGGGAGTAGCTCTTTCTCTCTCTCTCTCTGCTATCTCTCACGGGCCTCCCCTCTCACACGAACACTCTATACCGACGGATTATACGCTCACTGTGTCAGCGTATAGCTCCGTATATTGTTTATTTGACCGGTCAACCAGTCCACATGCTGCCTTGTCAGCTCGTGTTCTGTATCTTCGTGTGCTGGCCCATGTGGCAGTGGGTGAAAATAAGTAAACTAGAGGCCCATCTGACACGCGGTGAAGTAAACAAAGTTGAAACCACTCGGGGTAGCACCCCGCACGCTAGTAAATTGAGGGCGCATTGAGGACACACTTCTTCCGCGTGGAGGACGGACTCGCGCACAATTCACCACTGCGCGGCGGCATGCACAGAAGGACGCACTCGCGCACACCCAGCACACAACACACACCAGCACACGTGTACACCGGCGTCGCCGCCGGTTGAGATGGACGGCGAGGCAGCCAACAAGCGGAGGTGGCTCGAGCCAAAACCGCATCCGGCGAGCCTGGACTTCATCAGCAGCCTCCCCGACGACATGCTGCTCATCATCATCGGCCTCCTCCCCACCAAATCTGCCGTGGGGACCGCCCTGCTCTCCCGGTGGTGGCGCCCCGCTGGCGCCGCGTCCCCCTCAACCTCACCGTCGACAACTGCCTCTGTGACGGGGATTGCAAATGCATGGCCGCAGTCTCCAAGATCCTTTCATCGCACCCTGGGCCAGCCAGACGCCTTGACATCCGCATGTTCAGTACCAACTGCAAGGTCCAACCCAAGTTCGACGAGTGGTTCTTATCCCCCGCCCTAGATCAGCTCGAGGAGCTCACCTTTGAAGCTGGACGATGTCGCTATCTGCCGCCGTCCGCGGTCTGCCTCGCGCCAGCTTCAGCTCCTACTATCTTCCCCAGATTAATGCCGCGCCCGCCCTTCTTCTCCCTCAACTCAAGTAGCTCGACCTCTTCGACGTTGTCATCTCGAAGAAGGCTATGGAGCACCTGCTCCGCAGCTGTACTGTGCTCGAGTACCTTCGTCTTGAGCAGATCCACGGGTTCATTAGCCCCCACATCGCCTCGACATATCTCCGATAGATTTATGTGTCTTGCTGGCCCCGCAATAAGACATCAATTGGGAAGAGATCACGCCAGCTGTTCCACGTTATGGTCATTGAGAATGCGCCTTTCCTTGAGAGATTGCTTGTATCGGATCTAGAAGGTCCAACAAAAATCAGGGTCATTGACGCGCCAAAATTGACAGCGTTGGTGCACTCGTCTGCCAAATTCTCCGAACTCTTTATTGGATCCGTAATCGTTCAGGTACAACACTCATCTTCTTCTCCGTCTTCTTGAAATTCACATTTTTAAATTTCTTCTTGATGTATTTACGACCGTCTTCCAGAAAATGATTCCCACAAGCTTGACCCAGTCAATGCGCACAGTGAAGATCTTGGCAATAAAATCTATCGGCCCCAATTTGGATCAAGTTGTTGGATTCCTTACATGCTTTCTGTGCACGGAGAAGCTACTCATCGAGGTGAAACTTCTTTCCTATTAGTAAACGGTAATGACAACGTAGCTCAAATTTTTCATAATTTTCCCAAATTACGATGACAAGTGTAGTGTTCAAAACTGCATCTACGCTCTGCACCGAAAGAAATGTTTTTAGTATTTTTTCTCACGTGATCACCTGCATCGTTTTGTTGTTGTACTACTATAGTAGCCTAGGCTAGTCATAGTGGAAAGTAACTTAGACTACTCCAGTAACTCCCTAAGAGCAAGTACTACCTCTGTCCTGGTTTACTCTTCCTATTTTGTAGTATCAAAATTTGACCATAGATTTAACTGACAAAATGTTAATGCATGTCACTAAGAACTATATCATTAGATTCGTATTTGAACATAATTTCAAATGGTGTAATTTTTAGTGACATGCATTGGCATTTTCTTACATAAATATATGGTCAAAATTTTGTACTAAATAAGAGGTAGTACAAAAGTGGGCTATAACGGCCCTCCACTATGTAGGCCAAAACACGTGCCAAATTCACTTGTGATGCATTTGGCATCGATGCCCCTCCATTGCTCACCTGGTGCCCCAATCTGGATCACCTACTTTGCTCTGGTGCCAAATTAACTCACACAATGAAAAAACACTTGCGTGGGAGAGAGAGAGGACTGAGGCAATAAAAAACACTTGTTTGGGAGAGTGAGAGGCTGGTGTAGTTGGTTTGATTGATTTGTTTATACATGTGGGTCTATGTGCATAGCGGTGCCAACTCTCTCACATCGTGAGAGCGGTGCCAAAATCTTTTGATTTGACATCGATGCGTATTATGGCATCGGCCACATAGTAGAAGGCAACAAATGCCCAAGGTCTTCACGTACTCCTAGGTAAATGAGAGGAAAGAGAAAGAGAGAGAGAGAGAGAGTGAAAAAATATCACTAGCCAGCCAACCCTATCGTATGAGCGAATGATATTGGTACCTCTTGATGACACGGCAATCTTATACAGCCAGCTGCTCTAATATGTTCACTTCTTTTGCAGATAAAAAAGACCCGAAAGTGAAAAATGTGCTGCACTATAACAATCTCGAATGCCTTGATCTCCATCTTACAGAAATTGATTTGATCGACTACCGAGGCAGCACATCTGAGATTAAATTGGCCAGGTTCTTTGTTCTGGAGGCAAGTATGCTCAAGGTAATGAGGTTTGGCGTTCTCTGGCGCAACAATGAATGGCGTGCTGATCACCGCAAGCGTCTAAGCCTAAATGACAAAGTCTCCGCAGAAGCTGAATTTGTTTTTGAAACATCAAGTGGCCAGAGACTCGAAAACGTATTTGCCCATTAGTGACTTGTCAGGGCGGTGGATTCTAGTTTGTACGATAATGCTGCATCCACCTAAAGTAACGAAAGTTCTTATGTAAACTTCCCAGTAATTCCCTCTTCGTAGGTGCAGCATTACTCCTAACATTTGTAATATCAGTTTGAAACTTGTAATATTGCCGTGTCCTATTCCTGCATTTTCAAAATCCTGCGAATCAAATAGGTCCTGAGTTGGTGATGATGTTGTGCCTGCCATCTTTCACCAATAGCCATCGGATCAAGATCTGACGCATACAAACCAAACTTCTCCAGTTTTGCAAAAAGATGCCCGCACTTGTTCCCTATTTACAAACAACTCCTTCTCTCTCACAATCAGCCTTATCTCCTCCCCACCACATCTAGAAGGCCATGGAAAAATCTGGCATGATGGCCGCTGCCGGCGCCGCCCACCCCCCAATCTTGGTGTTCCGTGCAATGCACGGGCATCTACGCACGGGAAATTATGTCGAACACGGCTAGTTGTAAGCAGGCTAGGTCTACACCCATGATGATAGTGACTGCAGACGGTGAGGCTGACTATGGTATGCCGAACACGGCGCCTATACTCAGGTGTCATCTCCGGCGTAGGGTCTTGTCACTTCAGTGTGAGGAGCAGCACGTAATAATTTGACCAACGGGTAGTATAGTGCTACTACATTGGTAGTAGTACTACTACTAGTACTAGCACCACCGTCTGGATTTAGTAGTACTACCATGTCCATCTGGATTTAGTATTTGACTAGCAATACCTAGTAATGCATGTCACAAAAAATGTACTACTCCCTCTGTAAATAAATACATGGTGTATTGTTTTATTCCTATCGGCGAGGTAAATGTCTTTTTGCTACTTAATAGGATTACATGCAATGAACTAACCACCGCATGTGATGTTTGGTAGTCTCAAGTCATTGAAAGCATGCACGGGCACAGAGGGGGACACAGCTTCATTGACTTACTGCACCTGCCTTTGGGTGTATGACACGTGGGTCCAACGGGTGGCTGGCCAACCTGTCATACAGCCAAAGGCAGGTGCAGTAGAGGGCGAGGAGTACATGGCCAACACGCACGTGAATTCAACGCAGTCTGCACTTCTCATATAAAGGCTCCCGCCAGTCCAATCTACGAAATCCTACGCACCTACGCACCCAAGGGCAAGAGTGATCACTCCAATTGCAAGATCAGTTGACTAGAAGCTAGACCCATGGAGGCGATGAGCGCGAGCATCAGCCGGCTGTGCCAGATGGTCCACGACGCCGACCTATGGCCTGGCATCGAGGAACGTCTCTAGGTAGTGCTTGAGGCCGCCAGGGTGAGGGGCCGCTTGGACGACAGCTTCGTCTCCTTGTTCGACCAGGTCCTTGTCGGCTTCCTCGACAAGTTCACTGTCGTCAAGAAGCTCGCGGACGACCTTGACGTACGCCTCCAGCGCACGCGCCCAGGCTCTGCGATGCCTGCCACCCTCAACGGCCTCTATGGTGACAACCTCTTCGACGCACTGGTGGCCCTGCGACTGCCCACCGTCGCGCCGGAGAATGTCCACCTCGAGGTCGCGCTCGCCGCGCAGCGCCTGACGCAGCAAGACACCATCGACATAATCACCCATGTCTATGCGCAAATCGTCCACAAGGACTACTACATGCAAGAGGAGAACGATAGGACGCTGGCCTTCTTGGACCGCACGGCAACCTTGGACGGCATTGTTCAGAAGCACGTTGAGCTTGCTGCCAACGCCGCTGCTCCTCACACGTCAGTTGGAGACCCGGTGCACTAGGGTGTGAGGATGTCGTTGATGGATCCATATGTATCTTTATCTTTCCGTCAAATCCATGTAGTAGTATATGGTACTACTTGTAATTATCTTACCTTTTGCATCAACTTCATAATTTTCCTACGTACTCCATGCATGAACCGCGCCAGAACCAAACTTCTCATTACTCTAGGGAAAATCGTTATTTCTATCTATCGGTCGCCCCATGGAGCAGAACCAAATTTTACAAGTTACAAGTTCAAAAGGAAAAGCCTGCCGTGTTCGCGTCGCACCCCCACACGGTTTGTCCGGCACGCCGCTCAAGGGGGAATGCGTGCTGTGTTGCATTTTCACTTACAAGTGGGACCGTAGTTGAGGAAACCGACTATCGGCAAACCCCCACCCCGCCCACCGCGCGATGGCTGAGAAAACGGGAGGGAGAAGAGATGGCTGTAGCTAGCACGGACTCCAAGAAAATTGGTGTCGGATGGGACTCGTGTGGGTGGCGTCTGCCGTACTGCTAGACATGAATGCTAGTTATGGCCCATGCCACCCCACTATATCGAGGTGCTGGTTACTCCACTATATCGAGTACGTAGAACAAATTTCCTGGAGTCCATGCTCAACCCTCCTCTATCTCTCTTCTCAGCCAGCCAGCAGACGCGCGGAGCCCATCGTCTGTTTGCTCATATGCGGTCCCACATGTCAGTGAAAACGCAAGAGGACCCACTGAACCTGCACATCTTTCACCTCAACGTGCTGGTGACGAAAAAAAATCCAATAATGATCTTCGGTAGCCGCTTTTGGAGTTACTCAAGAGTAGTAAGATTCTATTTACAGTTTAACCCAAGATGCACATCACGTGGCTTCACCTACCACTCTATTTTCTTGCATGACACGACCTGGATGCTGGATGTCCCACGTGTCGGCAAAAGGAGGAAGAACTCGACCAAATCTTCGGTTGTGCTCTCGGATTAGACTAGTTGTGCTAACTTAAATTTTTATTGTGTAGAATGAATGCAAGTTTTGGTATTGGGAAGAAGAGTACAACGATATATTGATAGAGCGCAATTTAGTAGATGTTCTAGCACTTTTAGCTAGCATAGAGGCTAGAGATGAGACTAGTGCACTTGTTGATAGAATAGAGGCTAGACACGTCTACTTCTTTACACTCGAAGAAGAAAGAAGCACGCAAGATCGAGCCTCCGCAGATCAGCAATGAATGCATTGAGAAGGCACTAATCCAACTTACAGGAGCAGTTATGGAAGTTGGATATCTTCTAAAATGTATTCTTGTGGTTCTTGTTTTCTTTGGTCTTGCTTTTCTAGTCAAAATTTTGGTGATGTATTTCCATGTACCAAAAAATCAATGATGAAAAAAACATATGTGTTTGCAAAGAAAAATGTACGCGGCCGAGATGCGGTCGCGCGTTCGGCGCAGGACCACCGCATCCGAGAAATGGCCCGGACACGACCCCATTGCCCTACCCAAACGAACAGAATCCGGGCAAATCGGAGGTCTGTTTGGGGTCGTGCGTTGGACTTGCCCTTACAAGTGGGACCGTAGTTGAGGAAACTGACTATCGGCAAACCCCCACATCACCCGCCGCGCGATGGCTGAGTTAGAGAAACGACGAGGTTGAAGAGATTGCTGTAGCACGGACTCCAAGAAATATGGTGTCAGATGGAAGTTGTGCTGGTGGCGTGTGCCGTACTCCTGGACGCGAATGCTTGTTCTGGCCCATGCCACCCTACTACTCCTACTACTACTCCTACTACTCCTATCGAGGATTCGAGGTGTTGGTTACGTACAGCGAACACATTAACATATGGCCCACCTCACATTGTGGCAAAATTTCCTGGAGTCTGTGCTAGGTTAAAAAGTGTTCTTTGTGAGGATGGGTGGCTGGTCTCAAGTTTAAAACTTGTTGTATTACGTACATAGACGTAGATATAGTGCAGCATGTGAAGCTAGTACAAATAGTGTACTATTGTGGATTGGCCTCATCCGATAACCTGTTGCAATGCACGTACAATTATGTATTCGGAAAATATTTTTTTGCCTCGTCGCAGCACCCACTCAGAGAAGCGACTCGATAGCCATTCATAAATTTAGTAAGTTTATCACAGGCATATCCTTTTATTACATACAACAGGTCATCAACCCACAACGACAACGAGGATACATTGTAAATACTGAAGTTTTCATCACACAACAAATAACAAGCAATGAAATGAACTTCAACTCAACCAATCCTTGGCGTTGGAAACGCTTGCTTTGAACCACAAGCGATTCTCTCGGAAGGGCCAGCTACTGTCAGTCTCGAAACCAACGCAGGACTGATCATCCAGGCTGAAGCGGCCTACTATATCACGACCAGGGTAGGGAACCAACGCAATGTCCGACGTATAGATATAGTTGCTTCTCATAAATGGTAGTAACGTTGTGTCAACAACAGTTGGATCGCCTTTCACCATCATTGGATAGTTTTGTCCAAGGAAGAGCGAGTTTGCTCCAAGACTATCAATACTGTACCAGGGAGAAGGTGTTGGCAATAGGTCCGGAGAGTGTGACCATGGGAGACAACACCTGCTCCCTCAGTAGTAACATCAGCAGTGGGCTGTATACAGACAAGAAGGGGTGATCCATCGGAAGTTTCCAGGCGCCACTGAGTATATGGGCCCTCCTCGTCCTCATGCTCGTGATCATCACCATCTTCATCTCCCCCTTGGTTATAAAATTTTTCAAGTATAGGCGGTGGAATGTTCACAGGACCTTGGAAACACAAGAAGAAGGTTAATTAGCAGAGAAGGGAAACTTGCTAACTCGCATGCATGTGGATGAAACAATTATAATTACGGTGGAAGACAAACGTATCGAAACTACGAGGAACCCATGCAAAAACAGTGCCACGAGTGGTGGCAGAAACAGAAGACACTCGTATTCAATTGCATCACAGTACACATCCGTGTATAGAAACTGATTTTTGAGCAATACCCATCCAGTCGAACCACGAAGGACGGCAACAAGCTTGTCGAAGATAGCAACAACTTGATAGTTCTTGTAATTCCAAGAGCGGTTGGGAACTCGAGAATTTGCTATCTTCCATAGACGACAGTCACCATGATCATATTTGAACGTACGTAGATCATCTGTGTGCTCAACCTCAGGGCACTCGGAGACTTTTGGAAGTGGAATCCGCTGACAAGTGTACACATTCACAAGTTCCCACTCGCAATTGTACCCAATATAAACAAGCTAATCTCCATTTGCGCCTGCCCAAGCCTTGCCCTCAAGCGATGGCATCTTAACATCATACGTATCATTATCAAGCGGCATCAACTTGCACAAGGCGAGGCTTCCCTCGTCCCCGCGTCAGACAACAGGGTCACGGCGAAGAAGATAGGGGAGATCAAACCGCTCCTGGACCCTTGGGTTCCTTGTAATGATGTTCTTAGTTGAGTCGAGAATGTTCTTGAACGAACCTGCCATGCTAGCCGAGGTGATGACGTCGCACCGATCAATGAGTTCCCCCACCACGTCATCTTTCAGATCAGGGCAAGAATAACAGGGTCGTTTCCGGCTTGTTCCCTCCATGGAGAAGACGATCTAACAATGGCAGAAGGAAGGGCGAAGGCAAATGGAGGAGGGAGGAAGAGCGTGCGACAGCAGTTCCAAATCGAGAGGGAAAGGCGAAGAGTCGGTGGACGGTTGCCAGTTTGCCACGGTACACGAAGAGGCGCCCCGGCCTACACGTCCTTTTGGAAATTGTACAAAAGGACTCGCCGTCTTCTCACTGACATGTTGGAACGGGACCACATGTCAATGAAACATGGTGTGTAATTTCTCGTGCAAAATGCGATCTGGCCGTGTTGGCCCGAGGTGCCGCATTAGTTATCGACCTTTATTTTTTAACATACAATCTGAGTGGATAGCTCCTGTGGTCATCACACGTGAGCGGATATATAGGTGGGCTAGGTGGGCAGGCGACAACAATCTAAGTGCTAAAAGAGTTGATCTCGAAAAAAGAGTTGATCCAATGCTTGGTTTTGTTTGGATTTTCCAACTATGACCATTGGATAGAGTGAACCAATGGCTTATGTTCAAAGTTATTCTCATACTATAGAATGGTATAGGAACATGGAGAGATTTGTCTGATTTTATATCGCTGAATAATATAAAATATTATGAGTGCAGACGCTCCACCCCGAGGTTTGTAGCTCCTTCTCGGTCGTCGGGAATCTATGTTCTTCCACTCTTTCGTTTAAGACATGAGCTTTGTTCATCCTGTTGCCGACACGTGGGACATCTATATGCCTCCATTTTATAAAATCATACTATATGCCTCCATGACACGCTGGACATCTAGCATCAAGGTGGCGTGTCATGCAAGAAAATTGAGATATGCAGTGCGTAAGTGAGTCATGCACTTCGATGGCACCTAGTACTACGCAATATTTTTTCTCCTCGATGGCACGTGAATAGTGCATGTACTCAATGACAGAGCACGGGATGGTAGCCATGGACATGGTCGGCCCTTTTTGAAGAGAGTACTAATAAATAACTTTGATGTGTCCCATCAACTCGCAGAACGACGAGAAGCTTGCTTACTATGCCTTCTCCCTCGCCAACGCGTGCGCGGTTGCTCGCACCTAGAAGAAACTTTTGCTTACAAGCGGTGGACGTGCAACAGTTCATTTGGTGTCAGATTGCCAAAAGTACTACTGTAGTACCATCATTATTGTTCGACTTCCAGAAGAGGAGAAGAGCCAAGCGCAAGGTCACCTACTAACCTAGTATAGTACTACTATAGCCAAAGCTGGTCCACCTTTGTAGAGCATGGTTAATAAATATAGGCGGCTCTTGCAGCGGCACATCATTTAGAGCAAGTACTCTCTTCGTAGGAACAAAGGAAGTGAAACAAAAGTTTGAGCGGATGCTAGATTGCCAATTAAAACATGATTACATAGGAAAAAATCCTATAGCATTCTATCCTATGAATCAATCGACCAATGTAGGAAAATTATGAGGGGGGTCTCTCCAACAGTATTCCTTGGCTCGCACCTAGCATCACGGTGGTTGAACTTGGAGTCATTCATCTGGTACACGTGGCATCTCAGATCTGGACGCAAGGTGACGCGACCTCTCACTTCCTCCGCCATTTGAAGCGGCGCGCCGGTGGAGGGCTAGCATACTCCAATATTAGGTTGGCTCTATGTGATGCTGCAACTTCATATACTAACCGGATGCTGGCTATACTACTTCAGTACTTACACTCCAAGAAGTGACTCGAAAACCATTCATAAATTGAGTCTATGACATGCATTTGCAACTGAAATGTACCATTCATTAAATACAACAAGTCATCAACACACAACAACAACGAGGATACTTGTTGGATTATAGATTATTTCCAACAAAACATTCTAGCAAATACTAAAGTTTTCATCACACAACAAATAACAAGCAATGAAATGAACTTCAACTCAACCAATCCTCGGCATTTGAAACGCTTGCTTTGAAACATAGGTGCTCTGGGAAGGGTCACCCTATTGTCAATATCGAGAGCAACGCAGGACTGATAATCCAGGCTGAAGCAGCATATATCAGGACTAGGGTAGGGAACCACCGAAATGTCCGAGGTATAGATATAGTTGCTTCTCATAAATGGTAGTAACGTTGTGTCAACAGTAGCTGGATCGCCTTTCACCATCATTGGATAGTTTGGTCCAAGGAAGAGCGAGTTTGCTCCAAGACTATCAATACTGAACCAGGGAGAAGGTGTTAGCGCTAGCACACTAGTATCCGTCCTGAATACCATGCAACGGGTGTTGGAATAGGTTAGGAGAGGGCGACCATGGGAGACAACACCTGCTTCCTCAGTAGTAACAGTCTGAGTGCACAGTATACAGACAAGAAGAGGAGATCCATCGGAATTAGTTCCCAGGCGCCACAGAGTATATAAGTTCTGCTCCTCCACATGCTCGTGATCATCACCATCGTCATCTCCCCCTTGCTTATAAATTTTTTCAAGTATAGGTGGTGGAATGTTCACAGGACCTTGGAAACACAAGAAGAAGGTTAATTAGTAAAGGGAAACTTGCTAACCCGCATGCATGTGGATGAAACAATTATAATTATGGTGGAAGACAAACGTACCTAAACTACGAGGATCCCATGCAAAAACAGTGCCACGAGTGGTGGCAGCAAACACAAGATCCTCGTATTCAATTGCATCACAGTACACATCCATGTATAGAAACTGATTTTTTAGCAATATCCATCCAGTCAAACCACGAAGGACGGCAACAAGCTTATCGAAGATAGCAACAACTTGATAGTTCTTGTAATTCCAAGAACGGTTGGGAACTCGAAAAATTGCTATCTTCAGTAGACGACAGTCACCATGATCGTATGTGAACGTATGTAGATCATCTATGTGCTCAACCTCAGGGCACTCGGAGATTTTTGGAAGTGGAATCCGCTGACGAGTGTACACATTCACAAGTTCCCATTCGCAATTGTACCCAATATAAACAACCCAATCTCCATTTGCGCCAGCCCAGGACTTACCCTTAAGCGATGGCATCCTGACATCACACGTATCATTATCAAGCGGCATCAACTTGCAGAAGGCGAGGCCTCCGTCGTCCGCGCCCATGTGAACAGGCTTATAGCAAAGAAGATAAGGGAGATCAAACCGCTCCTGGACCCTTGGGTTCCTTGTAATGATGTTATTAGTTGAGTCGGGAATGGGCTTGAACGAACCTGCCATGCTAGCTGAGGTGATGATTTCGCACCGATCAATGAGTTCCCCCACCACGTCATCTTTCAGATCGGGGCAAGAATAACGGGTTGTTTCCGGCTTGTTCCCTCCATGGAGAAGACGATCGAACAATGGCAGAAGGAAGGATGAAGGCAAATGGAGGAGGGAGGAAGAGCGTGCGACAGCAGTTCCAAATCGAGAGGTGAAGGCAAAGAGTCGGTGGACGGTTGCCAGTTTGCCACGGTACACGAAGAGGCGCCCCGGCCTACACGTCCTTTCAGAAATTGTACAAAAGGACTCGCTGTCGTCTCACTGACATGTTGGAATGGGACCACATGTCAATGAAACATGGTGTGTAATTTCTCGTGCAAAATGCGATCTGGCCGCGTTGGCCCGAGGTGCCGCATTATTTCTCGACTTTATTTTTTTAATGCCGTGCTATTCAGTTTTGAAGCACGACTAACTGGTACTGTTTGCAGAGAAAATATAAACTACTCTACCACTACTCCACCTCTAGTACTAGTAGTATAAAAAAGATATATAGGCTGGAGCTTCAGAGCTTTCTTGCTAAGGGCTGCCCACTTGCTTCTCACACTATCACCCTCTCTCCAGATCTAAAAAAGACGGCCTCTCTCTCCCTCCTCACCGGTGGTCACAGATCCGCCGAGGAAGAAAAGGGCGTGCAGCGTTGGCGCACTCGTCGTCGGCGGGCGAGGTCACGCACTGACGACAAGGTCGTCCTCTCAGACCTAGCGCCCGCGCGGGATGGCCTCCGTCCCCAAGCTCACTGCCGTAGTGCGTGCGGAGGACGACGACCACGAGCGAAGCCACTTCCCGCCGACCCTCAGGTATGCTACCTCTTTTTGAACCATACCCTTGTTCTATTGCCCCATCTGCCATGTCGCTGCATGTGGATCTTTTTCCACTCCACCATCTTCCCAATTTGCTATCCTCTGCTCTGCTGGTCACACAGACGAAAACCTTAATTTGCACTATTAAAGGAAACCCTACTTCATGCAGACTAATCCATGTCTGGGTTGAATAAGGAAAGGAAGGGAGACTGTACTGTCCAAGAGAGTAGGCATCAAACCCGCATCTAGGTTGAAAAGGGGAAAATCAGTAGCTAAGGAACGAGTCTTGTGTCTCTTGGTTGAAGAAGGGTAGAAAGGCATGACAACGCAATAGAGAATGACCAGGTCGATCGGTTTGTTGTCCTCACATAGGAAAAAGGTGGCTAAACATAACTAGAATGGGACGTAATCCACATATGCTGCCTGGATATTTGTTGCTCTGGGCAACCATACCTCGCTCGCCACTCTATGCGTCCGTGGAGGTACATCGTACTGGTGCGCCCACTGTCCGAATGGGCCTCCCATGCTCTTAGTGTCACTTTTTTGCTGTTAGTATAACGCCAGCCATCAAGTCAAGTAATGCTACTGCTAAAGTGATGCCACATTTAACTAATACCGCACTCAGTCTAATGCCACCGATAAATTTAAGCAATGCCATTTGATGTCACTGGATTATTTTAGGGTTAGCTATTGATTGTGGATGTATTAAAGATTTTTCAGCTAAGGCATTCTAATGCTGTTGCGCAACCAGTATACCAATGATGAAACTTGTTACTACCTTCAGATTTTTGCACTGTTAATGCTTATAGATTACATAACTCACTTTCATGAGATAAGTTAATTTTTTTCTACAGTATCACCAAAATGCCAAGGCGCTGATGTCATTTTATTTTGGTTAAACTGCACAAAAAATTATGAAGACAAGAGGAAAGGTCAAGAGTGGGCACCTCCTCCTCTGGCTGTTCTCTTGATTCATTCGATCAAGTTTTTATGTTTGATCGATTATCAAGATTGGGATAGCAATTTTTAAGGTCCCCCCGAGTTCGAAATGATATTTACCTTGGAGGTACATGGTTTGCAATTTTTTTATACTGTCATTAGTTAATAATGCTAGTTACCTTCATACTTTTGTATTTGGTTTAATGCTCATGCACAACTAGTATACCAATGCTGAAATGTGTTACCTTTACATTTTGTATTGTTAATTCTTATAGAAATCTTCCAGTGCCAGAGTTTATTGAAATCTGTTCAGTAAAACCATTGTACTATACCTTGTAATAAAATAACTACTCTACTGTTGCACTAGCCACTGGATTAGTGTATATTTGTAGTATTCGAAATTTCGAATGGTGTTGCATTAGCGTATGGACATAAATAAAGTGTGGCAAGCTTTCCCAGATATGTGCTCAAGAAAACTACTACCTGTTTTTCTAAATACTAGTAGACGTTTGGGTACTTTAAACTGAACCGCGAAAACGTCTTATATTAAGGAACAGAGGGTGTAGAGTTCACTCAAATTATCCCGGTAAAGCTAGTCACACCTTTGTTAAAATTAATGTTCATTATGTTATCGGAGGAGGTCTGTAAGTTTGTCTCTAATGCCTGTCGACTACATACCTGACATCATGATGTAATGTTAAGTCATTTCCTTTTTGTCACAGCCCCAGTTCAGGCCTTGCCTACTTTTGCATTAACCTCTGTGCATCATGTTTACTTTTCACAGAAAGTTGAAATGGGGATGACAGAACCCCCAGCACCCCCTTACTTCAACTAGGGTCAAAATTAAATCTTTTAAATGAACCCAAAATGCCCTTCATAAATGTCCATCAGTTTTGAATTGGTTTAGAACCTCTGCCAAAAATGATGCACATATTTCTAGGCCATTCTGGATTTTTGAATTAACTCATATTGTATTTGAATTGGGGCATTTAAATACTATAAATATTTTTAAATGCTCCAACAATTTTGGAATTAGTTGAGGGCCTATGGAATAATTCATTTAGTGCCCATAACTATTTCCAGAATTTTTAAGAAGTGATTTGGTTTGAAAACCAAATTTAAACAAATTTTCATAAATAGAACAAAAATAGAAATAAGAGAGAGAGAGAAGCCACTTGGGCCAGCTTACCTGGCACAACCACCTAGCCCGGCACTGTGCCGACCCAGCCCACCATGCCCTCTGCCAGTCATCCCCCTCCTCTCCCCAGGAGGACGAGAGGCGCGTGCCCAGCGCCTGCGGCCACACGCCGTGGCCACCTCCTGCTTCCGCCGACACGGGAGAGGCTCCTAGAGCCGCCACGTACCACCCCGACACTCTCTCACTCTCTCCCCGTGCCCTCTCCTTTCCTCTGTCTCTCTCCCTCGCTCTCCCCCTCATGCGCCTGAGCACGCCGCCGTGAGCCGTCGCGCCCACCGCCGTCGCCTTGCCTCCTTGAGCTATCCAGAGCCCCTGCCACCTCTTGCTTCACCTCTACACTGAAGGAAGGAAGCACGGAGGCCCCGAGCAGCCGCCATCATCTTTGTCTTCAAGCTTCGGCTCCGGCGCCCTTCTCCGTCGATCCGGCCACTCCGGCGTGTCCCCGAGCCCGCTAACCATCCCTGCAGCTCCGCGGTGAGCCGTTGACCCAATTCTCCCTTGCCCCGTCGTCCCTCGCGTCCTCTAGCCGTCGTCCCCGAGAGCTCCTCGACGCCGGCCATGTCGCCGCTGCCGCTACAGCCACTGAAGCTTGCGCCTGGGTGTTGCCCTGCACTCAGGGCACTCCCAGAAAGCCGTGGACCTCACCAGCTTGTCCTGAGATGCGCCATAGTGCCTAACCCGCTAACGCCGAACTCCGGCCACCGCCGCGAGCTTCGTTCAAGCGAGCTCCGGCGCCCCTGCGGCCACCCACCAGCTCCTCTGGATGCGGGAGAGCACGGGCTACACCTCGGTGGTCTCCGCGAGTCCAGAGTCCGGCGAGCCTCCGCCGTTGTTTTGGTCGTCGCTGGCGGAACTCCGGTGAAGCCGACGTGGCACCGTCATTAGCACTAATGACGGGGCTAACTACCCTCCTTTGTCACTGACTACTGGCCCCACAGCCTAATTAACCCTGCTTAGCTCCTGTTTAGACTAAATTAACCCCACGGGCCCCACAGGTCAGTTTGACCTGGCCACGTCACCTGTTGACCGGCCCCACACTTCAGTGCTGACTTGCTGATGTGGCCGTTGACACGGCCCCACCTGTCAGCGACACTGACCAGCACTGGGTCACTGACTAGTGGACCCCACTGGTCAGTTTGACCTGGACCGTGCCCCGTTGCTCGCTTACGTCATGCTGACGTTATGTTGATGCGTTAAATCATTTACTGGATTTTGTTTAATTCTAAATAATTCAGAAATTCCAGAAAATGCCCAAAACTTCTAAAAATCATAGAAATTAATTTGTAACTCCAAATGCAAAGTTTTATATATGAAAAATGATCAGAAAAATCCAATCTATCCATCTGTAATGGTTTCATGCATGTCAGCACACTTTAACCTTGCTGTTTAAGTGAAACAAGCTAATGCATTAATATGACTTCATATCATGGGCTTTCATTTGAATCTTTGATTCAAATGGACTCAAACCAACCTGTTTTAGAATGCATTAGCCAAAACACACGCATATTGCCATGTCATAGCATGCATCATATTGTTACATATTGCCATGTGATGATTGTGTTCCGATGTGTCTTTCGTGGTAGGTTCTGCCTTTGAGGATACCCACAAATATCCGAGTGAAGGGCAGTATCCTACTACCACTCCATCAGGCAAGCAAAACCCCCTTGTTCATTCTGATACAATCCCACTCTCTCGCTCCTGCTCTCTTTTACTGCATTAGGACAACATCGATTCAACTGTTACATGCTGCGGTAGCTGAACCCCTTTTCCTCTGCATTACCTGTCATTGCCACAGTAAATAGATGAAACCCACTAGCATGAGTAGGAGTTGTTTGAGCCCTGATGTGCCTACTCATTCATGCTTGTTTGTCAGGCCTGCTACTGCTTAGAGTTGAGTCAGGTCTGATTCATCGGGGATGAATTGGAATGGTGATGAACATGTCCTACTGTGCGTGAGCTAAGTATGTGAACACGATTTGGTAAAGGTAGCGGTGAGAGGCCATGTAGGAGTACATGGTGGGTTATCTCATTGAAGCCGTCCTCAGGAACTTAGTTTTGTGTTTGTGATCCATGAACAGCTACTACCACGCGTTGGCCCCGAAACCAATGGACCCTCTCGACTTATTAACCGCCTTGATCTCTGTCCAGGAGTTGCAACTAGTTTCTAGTGTTTGTAGGATATGTGTTGGAGGTCGTGCGTAGCGCTGACCCTAGGGGTGGACTATGATGCGGTAGATACACCGTGGCCCGGTGTACCGGGCGCCTGTTTGGTGTCTCGGGAACCCTGCACACATCGTTTGGGGCTGTGAGCGAAACGCCGGCCGGATCTCCTCGCGGATGGAACCCAAATAGGCGATAAACCTGGACTAGAGACTTGTGTGGTTAGTTAGGTCATGGCCGACTCCCTCGCCAGGCTTCCGCTTGAAGGTTGCCGAGATACACGACATGTACATGGTGGTAAGTGGCGAGAGCGTGTGTGAAGAAGTACACCCCTGCAGGGTTATAAATGATCTATTCGAATAGCCGTGTCCGCGGTAAAGGACTTCTGGGTTGCCTGTACAGTTCATAGACAAGTGAAAGTGGATACTCTAAAATGCGCAAGATAAGCGTGAGTGCTATGGATGGCCTTCTTGTAGGGAGACGGGAGCGGACCCATAGTGGTGTATTGATATGGTGAATATGTGGACTCGTGTGCGCCACCTCAAAAAAGTTACTTGCAGTCATAGTTTAGGATAGCCACTGAGTCAAAGCTGGCTTGCTGCAGTCAAACTCCACCACCCCCTTTGTTAATACTGATGCATGTGTAGCTAGTTCTGATGTAAGTCTTGCTGGGTACATTTATACTCACGTTTGCCTATTTTATGTTTTGCAGAGAGACGTCAGTCTCGCTAGTAGCTCCATGTGGACTTTGATGTTTAGCTTGATACCTCAGCTACGATCTTGTGCCCTCGGCAGGATCTGGTAGATAGTCAGGCTTCTCGGCCTTTTTCATTTGTAGTTGTCTGTACTCAGACAAGATAACCTTCCGCATGTGCTTGTTGCTTGTATGCTCTGTATGTTGGGTCATGAGACCCATGTTTGTAATACTTGGCTCCTCGGAGCCTAATGAATAAATACTTTGAGTCGTAGAGTTTTGTTGTGATGCCATGTTGTATTCACACATATCGAGCATATTGTGTGTGCGATTGAAATGCTTGGTATGTGTGGGATCCGACAACCTAGTTGTTTATCCTTGCACTACAAAAAAATACACTTCCTTGATAATACGTGTTTGTCACAGTAGGTCGCGTTTTTTGTCATGCATGTACATCCATGACAAATTTATGATAGAATCAAGATAGTCATACCTGTGCTGTCGTAGAAGTGTTCCATGACATTACCAAAATTATCATCACGGAAGTGTCCACTTCCATGACGATAAATCGCGCGTCACAGAAGTGCTTTCGTCAAGGGTGACCGACACGTGGCATCCACCGTAACGGAACACCGTTAAGCTATCGGGTCAGGTTTTGGATCCGATAACCGATTAACAGCCTCGACCAATGGGGATTTTCCACGTGTAAAATCATCATTGGCTGGAGGAAACACGTGCTGGCTCATCGCTGGGACAGATGTCATCCACTCATTGGACAGGAGGCGCCTATGATACGTTGACATGTGGCACGGCCCAACAGAGGCCCATTCCTATGAAAAGGCCGGCCCATTTGACTTGGTCAAAAGGTGGTGGGCCGGCCCATGGAAAGCCTGTTAACGGCCTGTTCGCATATAGCCCATTTACAGCCCGCTAACCCAAGGTCCGTTACGCCCTATCCGAAGTAGGCCCAGTAGCGTCATCTGGGCCATCCAATATGATTCTAGCCCGTTTTCACTTCTGGCCCATGTATGGCCCATGACGTCTTTCGGCCCATATGAGGCCCTATGTAACTCTTGGCCTATTAACTGCCCGTGGTGAAACTGGCCCGTAATGAACAGTGTAACACTTTACACCCATTAGCGGCCCGTGGTGAAACTGGCCCGTAGTGAACAGTGTATCACTTTACACCCATTAACGGCCCGTGGTGAAACTGGCCCGTAATGAACAGTGTACCACTTTACACCCATTAACGGCCCGTGGTGAAACTGGCCCGTAAAGAGTAGTGTAATCACTTTATACCCATTAACGGCCCGTTATTCCGTTGGGCCGTTTCCAGCCCATGTTATGTTTCGGCCTTCTCAGAGCCCATTTATTCTTGGGCTCATTTCCAGCATTCGTTTAGTTACGGCAAGTTACTGTCATTTTTTGCTTGTGGGCCAAATTCAGCCCGTGGTTACAGTTGGCCCATTTGTGGTCCGTTAATACGTTGGGCCGTTTTCATAGCGTCATCAAATACGGCCTATTAACGATGGCCCGTTATGGTCGGCCCATGAACGGACGATTCCAACTCTAGCACATTTATGGCCATAATGCGGTCTGTTTGGCCCATGTTTGGCCAATCGATCATACGGCCCGTATAAGGCCCATTGATGATACGACCCGTAGAAGGCCCATTGTTTCTACGGCCCGTAGAAGGCCCATTATTTCTACGGCCCGTAGAAGGGCCACTGTTTCTACGGCCCGTAGAAGGCCCACTATTTTTACGGCCCGTAGGAGGCCCAGTGTCACTACAGTAAATATTAGCCCATGGTTATTGTGGCCTAGTTTTAAAAAATAGGTTATTGCAGCCACTAGCAAACCGCGGAAAAAGAACTGCAATGACTACAAGCAAACAAATAAGCAAGACAACAAGGAAATAAATAAGCAAGCAACTTACGCTAGGCTATCACGGCTATTACACATATTACATCCACTGGGCAGCAAAGTTCGCCACCAGTGCAAATATAGGGAACACAGCAGCATATAAACGCCGCCGCAAAACAAGTCCAGAACTGAAACCACTTCAGAAGAGCTCAAGAAACAATATCCTGGGTACCCATAATGCTGGCAAGATGCTTAGCAAGCTTATTAACTTTCTCTTGTTTGGCGCTTAAGTCCTCCAGTGCTTGCTGTTGCACCAGAAAGTATGCATCTGAATTCTGCAGGGACTTCCTCAGTCCTTCGGCTTCCTGTCGCATAACATCTGATCGATGTATTTCCACTTGAAGTTGAGACTCAAGAAGCCAAACTGATTCAGGCAACGAGTTCGAAGAGCTGGTGCCAGCAGTGGTAGCCAGTAACTCGAACACTACATCAAGACAGGACTTTGGGGTTGTCTCAGTGTCTTCAATATAGTTTTTATCAGCTTTCTTGGAGACCAACAGGGATGTCTCACTATCTTGAACCTTATCTGCATTACTTCATTTACCATTGCATAACAGGGTACTCTTCTCCAATATTTTGTCTGCGTTCTAAAAGAGAAACAAACAAACACATCTCTGGTTTACAATGTAGTATTTGAAACTCATTTTGGTAAACCAGTTCAGTAGTAAGGTGGACAGGATAACAGCATGAAACAAACATATATCTATGTAGTATGGTCACTGTATGGTCTATATCATTCTAGTTTATGTTGCCAAATCAAGATAGATACCGTTCGAATCATATCTATTTAAGACAAAGCAGCATAGACAGAATATAAGTGTGGGAAACTACACAGCAATAACAACACTTGTAATGTGCATGGCATGAGAACATAACTGTTTATTCAATTGAAACTGAAATCAACATAGAGCAAGTTACAACAGCAAACAGCCAAACACGTTGAGGAAACAGGTTTAAAACATACCTGTTGCGCCATTGGAGTTTCAATTGCATCCTTCAAATTTGAAATTAGTTGGTATCAGTAAATACAGTGATGCAAGAGCAAAGTAGTATGAACCATAGCTATGGAACCTGACCCGAGAAAAATTCTTCTTCTGCTTTAAGCGTTGACTTCGGGTTCGGAGTGGTGGTCCTCGTGATTTGGGCACTGCAGTTGCCTTACGAACTGGTCGTGTTTGGGTGCTCTGTGGTGGAGACGATGATGTGTCAACGGGAACTGGGTGTCTATCTGCTGGGGTTGGGGTTAGAAGGGGTGTAGCGGTTCTCTGTCCAACTGGGTAGGGGTACAATCTGCATGAGTGTGGGTTATGTGTGGTGGGGCTGGTTCTTGGGCAAGTACAACCATGGTTCTATCTGCATCGACAGGTAGCACGATCTTTTCTGAAGACCGTGTTTTTACTCCCACAGATACTGCCATCACTCCCTCCAATTGAAATGGCTGATAAACAAGAAAAGTAATTGAATGTACAGACAGGTGCAATGGATAGTAGGGAAGAAAACAGGGCATGAAATAATTCACATTTATGTTGTCTAAGCAAACAGAATAGCAGGACATAATTTCACATATATTATGGCTAATTAAACAGGATAGCATGACACAATTTCACATGTATCATGGCTAACTAAACAGGATAGAATGACATACTTCAAAATATGATGACTATGTAAACAGGATGACATGATATAACTATACGATGTGTCTATTAAAGTGGTTGGCATGCCATAAATCACAAACATGCTATCAATGGAAACATGATGTCATGATATAATTCACGGATAGAATGACATAATTTAAAATATGATGACTATGTAAACATGATGAGATGATATAACTATATTATGTCTTTAGAAAATGGGTTGGCATGCCATAATTCAGATACATGCTGTCGATGTAAACATCATGGCATGACATAATTCAAATATATGATTTATATACTAAGGAAGCGAGCAGAGGGCAATCGCATATATGATGTGTCAACTAAGGAGATGGCATTCAATATTGTGTATATGATGTAAAAACTAAGCATTGTAATACAACATATGCATTATATGAGTAATATAACCCTGCCAAGTTTGAGCATACACCTCAGGGGGATAATAGGACTGGTCATCTGCCTCTGAATCCTCCTCTGAAGAGCTATCTGTAACTAGCAAGATATCTGCTTCAGCAGGTAGCATTGTCTGCACTGAAGACCTTGTTTTCACTCCAGATTTCTCCATCACCAATTCAAATGGCTGATGCACAGGAAGAGCAGTTGAATATACAAACATTGTCGACAAAAGCAATGAGAAATACAAAAAAAGGACGGCATGATATAATTCACATATATGACGCTTGCCTAAACAGCATGGCATTGCATAATTCACATACATAATGCCTTGCAACAAGATAACATTGCATAATTCACATATATAATGTCTTGCAACAAGATGGCATTGCATAATTCACATACATAATGCCTTGCAACAAGATAACATTGCATAATTCACATATATAATGTCTTGCAACAAGATGGCATTGCATAATTCACATATATGGTAATTAGACACTAAACAGGTGGCATTCACACAAAGCATGTCTAAACTAAGCAAATGACATAGCAATGCAAGATACCATACACACGATGTGAGCAACATAACCCTGCCAAGTTAGGGCATGCACCTCGGGGGAAATATGACTGGTCATCTGTCTCTGAATCCTCCTCTGAGGAGCTATCGGTAACCAGCAAGACATGCGCTTCGTCAGATAGCATTGTCTGCTCTGAAGACCTTGTTTCCACTCCCGATTTTTCCATGACCGTGCCGAATGGCTGATGCACAGGAAGAGTAATTGAATGTACTAAAATTGTTGACAAATTTAACACGTAATAAAAAATGATGGCATGATATAATTCACATATAAGATGACTGGCTAACCAGGGTGGCATTGCAAAATTCACATATATGATGCCTGGCTAAACAAGATGGCATTGCATGTTTCACATATACGATAAAGAAACTAAACAGATGGCATTGACACAAAGCATGTCTAAACTAAGCAGATGACATCTTTAATGTATACAGTAAGCAATGCAAGGCACCATATGCATGATATTACCAACATCAGCATGCCAAGTTAGAGCGAAGACCTCATGGGGTAAATAGGAGTGGTCTTCTCCTTCTGAATCCCCCTCAGAACAGTTATCTTCCTCTTGATTATGATCCGAAATGGGTGGAGGGGGGCTGCCTTTGCGCCCACCATGGAACGACGTCTGCATGAAATTTTATTGCCACGCAAGGGTCGTCTCTTTTGCTCTACATGATCAGTTCCATTGTGTACAATAACTGGCATGCATAGGAATAAAACATAGTGAGATTATGTAAGGAGTGCAAGCACAAATCCAGAGTGATGGTAGCAAACTGTGGATAGACCCAAAAGCAATGATAGCAGGCAGATAATAGCTTTAGTTAAAAAATACAGATAATGGCTCCTTTAATGTTTGTTTGCACCCAACATGAAACTCATAGTAGACACCGGAGATTAACCAGATAGTAGACAGATAGTACTGATTGCTGCCCCAATATGTACCCCACAACCATTTAAAAACTCAAGTTTCAGCATTAGTTTGGACCTGACTCGGAGTCTAATAGGTGAACATGACGATAATGTAGCATGTCATCATATTAAGCGACACATAACATAAGCAGACACGGAAGAGTGCGACCTCTCTTGCGGACCCGTGTAGTCCTCAAGGTCATCTGCTCAGTTGATGATAGTAATGTAGTTGTCGTGGCTGCCGGCGGCAGGGAAGAAGATATGAGGCGGCGAAAGACAGTCTAGAGAGCGGATCCCTGCTGTGGTGAACCCTTCCGTCGTTGGAGCAGCTGAGCCGGGGTGGAACACAACGCCGCAGTAGCAGGACAAACCACACAAGGTTTTCTTTGACACATATCTGTAACAGAAGTAATTGAGTAAGGGCTTGTTTGAATTTGAGGATTCTAACAATGCAGGGATAGGAAATAGACATGAATAGGATAGGAATGCACATCCAAAACAGAGAATTTAAAAACACAGGATTTCTGCCAATCTGGGTGTTTGATTCACAACAATTGGAAGATCACAGGATGCAAAAAAGCATGGTGAGATTAAGTCAAACCACGAGAAAATATACGGTTATAATGCTATTATGCTACTATCTCTTAGTCTTGTGCTTGATGAATAGGAATATGAAAAGGAGGAGAAGTGGAAATTAGAATTCCTACGGTTTTTCTTTCAAGGAGACACTAAAGGAACAAATCCTACAGTTTTCCTGTGCTCCATTCCTTTGCACCAAATTCATGAAAAGTAGTACCATAGGAAACTTTCCAATTCCTATGTTTTTCATTCACTTTTCCTTTCAAGCACTGGCGATTCTAGTAGGCAGGCTTGAGCAAGGAAAATCCTACACTAAAAAAATGTTTTTGTGCTACTTCTATTACTTTGGACCCAGGCCACTGCCATACTAGCTCAACTCCCAGGCCCATCGACAAATGCACAGCTCAAACGCGCAGAGATAAATAATGATGGCGTTCAAGAGAGTCCATCACAGATAGCTAAGTTGCCTGGTACCTGACTGCTTGTCATATAGTAGGATAAAATAATCGTATTTCCCGTTACTACGAGTGCTCAGTGGACAATATATAGAACATGTAGAGTAAAAAAGAGATGCAACAAGTGTACAACCTCTTTGGCAAAGCCATGTCGATCTCAGCGTGATTGGGTTGGCCGGTGAGGATGCTCCGGCTGACTTGGCTGTCGGAGGAGGGGAAGAAGATCTTAGGCGTCTGGAGATGGAGCCTGAGGTACTGCTCCGCTGTGATGGAGGGTCTCGTCGTTGGAGCAGCTCCGGTGAGTTGTACGATGCCGAGGCTGAAGGAGGACAAGAGAGACAACGAACAACGTTAACCTGACTGGAATTCTAATAGCATCTCCAATACATGATGTAAAATACATAACCACAAAGTGCTAGATGTAAAATACATCAGCCGCTCATCTCTGAACTTAACTGTCGAAACTGAATTTAACTGTCGAAACTGAACTTAACTGTCGAAACTGAACTTAACTGTCGAAACTGAATTTTGCTGTCGAAACTGATTTTTGCTGTCGAAACTGAACGCACAAGCAAGGTGAGTCTACATGTGACACCCAAAATTTCATTTGGATTTTTCAAAATTTTTACTTGACTTGAGGGAGGTGATTTAAAAGATTTTTCAAAAGAACCCTCCCTTTCAAAATATTTTTTTTATGGCAAGAGTTTTATTTGGATTCACCCAAGACTTGTTTTTGGTCTTGGAAGTTCTTACTTTTTATGTTGGACTCAAGCCAAAATGCTTTTCACTTGGGAAAAATGTCTGTTGAAAATTTCTTTGAAAATGCCCTATAATTTTTGGAATGATCCTTTACCACTTTCAACAAATCTCTCATGCCATGACCTTAGTGCAAATCCACTCTCATAAACCTTTCCTTATCTTTGGATCATGATTTACTTCAAATCCAGCAAGTTGGACCTACCCATATTTTATTTTCCACTTATTTCTTATCAAAACAATTTCTACCTTATATCTTGATCATTGGAGGTTTACAAAGGAACTACTCTTTCTGCTTTGATTTTTGCCCCCAAACCTTTTTCCCTTCCTAGTCCTTTGAACCCTCAACCAAGATCCATGAAGATCCACTGGTCTCCAGTTCAAAATTTTCAAACTATACATGCTGCAAGTTTGGACCAGATTTGCCAAATTTGATGAAATTCATTCAAATTCTTCTCCAAAAATTCTGAGTAAAATCAGGCAGCCTCTGGGTGCTTTGAGTGGTCACCTCACCAAGCCCCAGCTCCAGGAAAAAATTTCTTCATACCTAATCATTTCATCGAACACCTTCAGAGCACTGTCAATATCAGGTTCAGTCAAATTCAGTTAACAGTGGCTGTATCACTGTCGTTTTCTTCAGCGTGTTTCCTGTCCCCTCCCCCTTGTCCTCTGCACCGCACGAGCGCCTGGATGCTTGCGGGCGTCGGCGACGAGCTGGAGGAGGTGCGCCGCCCCATGACCGACGCCAGCGGCGTCTTTGCGGCCGCCAGAAAGAGGCGCAGCGCAGACGGCGCCACCCAGCACCGCCCAAGCCACCGGAGAGCGCCGCGTGGTCTTCCACTCCCCAGTGCACGCTGCCACCCTCGTCGTGAACCGCTGGGCGCGGAGCGCGCTCTCTGCCGCCGTCGTGCCCGTGCGGCCACCCCACCATGGACCGGCGCCATTACGCCAAGACCGATCAGGATTAGCGGGGAAACGGCACCAGTACACCTCACTGATGCTGCCAGGCCACCTAAACTCCTTGCCAAGCCGCTGCCTCGCCGTAATTGCTCGCCGGAGCAACCCCGTTCACGGCCACCCCCTCGAGCCGCCTATAAATAGAGCCCCGAGCTCCAACTAGTACCCACACCACCTCTACACTCCACCAAGACCCTGCCTAGCCACTGGAAGAGCCCCGAAGAAGTCTCCTTCCTCGACTCCGGCCGCCGCGACCCGCCACGGGATCTAGCTCAATTCGCCCCCGTGCGTGCACCTCTGCCTCCCATCTCTTGCCAGTAGCTCTCTAGTGCATCCCTCCTTATGACCCGCGCTTCAATTCGAAGTTTGCAGTACACCACCGGAGTTCCCCACCATCGCCAGAGCCGCCGTCCGCCGGAGAAAGTGTCGCCGTCGACGGGGTGCTCCCCGACGCCCAAGTCGTCCACCCACCGACGCGGAAGGACACACTGATACTCTTGGTACACTCCGATCTCCCTGACTCGCCGTGGTTCGACGCCGGCGACCACCGTTTTCTGTTTCTCAGTTAAACCCCTGGAACTTTTCTGTTTCATTACAGATGAGTCCCTGGACAGAAACCCTTATAACTTTTTAATGAAAAGTGATTTTTGAGTGATTCTTTTTCTGACAGTCTTAAAATCTTGTCTATTTTTTTATGGGATTTATTTGAAAAAAATTTGGAACAACTTTTATGCACGCGTTGGTTTTCACGTTAGTATGCTTTTTCGATATACCGTAGGTTCCGGAAGAGGTGACGGAGCCGCGAACTTCGCCGAGCTAGACTCCGACTTCTCCAAACCAGGCAAGCATGTTCGAACCTTTGATATGATAGGTGTTTGCATGATTGCATGAAAGGTTGTACATGGCATACGAGTATCGGTGAGCACCTCGTTGCATGTGAGGCAACTACCCGTGTGTTCCAAAGTTACGGTGATCTCTGATGAGAGATGGCCTAGTCATGTGGTGACATGAAGGGCAGTAAGGTGGTACTGTTGTAGCATGCCAGCCTTACGTCTTCCGTTAAATTCCGACGTTAACATGGACGGAGTCACGTTATCGTTCTTGCCCCTTCCGTGCTACCACATGTTTTCTGCCAGAATGCGGTTTAGTAAGTTGGTAACCTCTTTCCGTGTACACACCAAACAGAGGGGCCGGGATGATGGTTCCATGGCCCTGGATTAAAGCCAATCATCCTGTCAGGGGGCGTGGGTGTTTCCGGTTGGGACCGAGAGGGGGGCACCCCTTAGAGCGCGCGTATAGAAATTTTGATCCCATGCTACGCGAGGTTGTAGCCTCCCCGTCTCAAGGTTTTTCTTGAACGTTGCCGAGGGTGATTCCTGGCTTCGGAATGTTGAATGGGTGTGTACTGGTTAGACGTGTTTCTTCCAAAACACCGTAGACGAAACTAGTCCCCGTGAATACTGAAATCCGTTGGCTGTGGTTAAAGTACAAACTCTGCAGAGTCAAATCCTTCCGAGTCGTCGTATCCATGATCAAGTATAGTGATCAGTGTATCCTTATCTACGTCAAGCCCTCGTGGTTTATTCTTCTTTCCGGTAAGCGAGCATGAGTAGTAAACTGGGCTGAACGTTACTCCCGTGGATGGACTAACCCTGTTGTTTATCTCATGCCTGATTATTCCCTGGATATAATTTAAATTCTTGAGCTACTAAGATGTTAAGTTATGAAGCCCTTTATGTGATGTTGCTCAGACGTCCGACTGTGGCATGTTTGTTATTTACTTTCGTATAAGCCCTTTATGTGATGTCGCTCAGACGTCCGACTGTGGCATGTTGGTTATTTACTTTTGATTTAAGCCCTTTCTGCGATGTTGCTCAGACGTCCGACTGTGGCACGCACTATCTTTTATTTTCTATGATAAGCCCTTTATGTGGTGTCACCCTGACGCCCGACTGCGGCATTGTTATTCTTGCATTTTCCTCTCGAGGAGTCATTCAGACCCTCGTTTGGCACCCAGTATTTAATTTGGGATTTCGGGAGGACTACCGCCCGACTTCTCTTTTATTCCCCATGCATTATTGTCTCTATGTCTGAATGCACTTGTTAATTTCATATGCTTCATGTTTACATTTGTTATATCTTATGTACGAACTGTCTTGCGAGTACTTTCATAGTACTCACCTGGCTTGTTGATTTGGCCAGATGTTGACGAAGGCGATCTCTTGGATGAAGAGTTTGATAGTGCGTCCGACGCCTAGAGGAGTCCCAGTCAGTCCCGTGCGATCCTGGATATTGGTCACTTGTATTATATACGCTTCCGCCACCCGCAATAAGTCTCCTCGAGCCTCACTCCGACGCTCGAAGAGCTGTAGTTTTCAGGAGTCATATCACCCACTTCGCGGTGATATTCCCACCATCGTTGTTATCGTGAGTTAGTAGTTATGCCACCCTATCCGCCGTTATGTTTTATCGGCGTTCATGTAATAAATTGTTGAGCAGTCTCCGCTCAACCTTGTATTATATTCAGTACTCCTGGTATTTTTTTTTCTGTGACCAAGATATTGTCTACCAGTGAGAAGGAATTCTTCTTTACTAGTCCGTAAAAGGGATTGGTCTCTCAATAATTATTTTATTGGAAAACCGGTCGTGACAAGCTTGGTATCAGAGCCAGGCTGACTGTAGGAAGCCACTAGGTGCGATCGCTAATCGGTTATTAGCGTCTTTTGTGCTTTTTCAGCATTTTGCAATTGTAGCTATTTTCTGTTGGTCATCATAAATTTATGACTTGACTACTCAGAATTTTTGCCTACTTTTGTAGATGGCTGGCAGCAACTGCGAGACTCGAGTGTTCATGAACGTGCCCGAGGGGTTTGTCAAACTCCTTGTCTCCATCACCAAGCTCGCGATCGGGCCAGCGACTCGTCCGGAGTTCACGCTTTACCAGCAGAAGCTCAGTGACGACGTGTCTGTGCACCAAGCTGTGGTGCAATTCAAGGGAGGACGATCTGCAACTCGCCACTTCCGTTTTGTGGGAAGGGCCATGCCTACGGAGAGGCATGCCATGCAGATGGCTGCCCGTGAGGCGATAGCTCGTCTTCAGGATGTTCTTCCTACGATGAAGACTCGTCGCTACCGCTACCTCCCATTCCATGTGCCATATACCTGTCACTATGCATTTGCCTGCCATCGGGGAGAGCGAGATGAAGCCATCGAGAAGGTTGTGGAGTATCTCAAGGCTCTGGAGGAGTCTTTCGACAACCTCGTGGACGATCTTGTGGCTGCCCGCATGGACTTAGTCCGGGGCGGTCCTGCCAGCAGGAAGGAGCTTCTCCTCACAGCACCGCCTCTGACATTCGTCTCGTCTTCAGCCTCTTATGCACCGGCCGTTTTGGCCACTGCTCGCCGTCTGCCTACCACTGAGGAGTTCGACCGAGTCATCGCTCCTAGTCCAGTCAGAGCTGCACCGCCTGCCACACCCGCACTACCGCCTGTCGCCCCCGCGCCATCACCGCAGCGCAGTGTTACGCGCCAGGAGCCAGCTAGAGAGGAGGTGGAGGTTGAATCTCCTGCACCGCTGAGTCTTGCCCTCGGCAAGGGAAAGGACATCATCACCATCTCCGACTGAGTGCGCTGAGTAGTCGCGTGTTATGTCTGCTTGTATGGTGTGTTTTATCTGTACGCTAGTTTGTATTAGTGTGTTCGCTGCTTTCCGGAGGAGTATGCTAGTCTAAATAACATGTCAGGAATGTGTACGCACATCCTGAGTGTTGTATCGTGTGTTTGCTTTTCGCGTGTAAGATATATGCTAAGCGGTCCTTCTCCGTGCGAAATCGTTTGTGTTTTCTTGAAAAATCTTGAGGTCTTTTAAATTGTTGCCTTTGCAAGTTTTTCCTTGTGCCACACAGTTCTTCTCATGAGTTTTACAAAATAATACCCCAGACTGGAAAAATGTCTCGCCCGTGGACTCGCTCCATGCCCAATCAGCCAGAAGAAGTTTATGGGACATAGACTAGCAACAACTTCACTCAGGGACAGTCCAGTCAACAAGATAGCGAAGCAGCCTTGTCTCAAGTATGCCGTCTCTTCGAACAAAGCTAGCAACAGCACCAAGAGATGATGAATCACGTCATCAATATGGGAAACCACCGTGAACCCTATCAACCACATTCCAAGTTATCTGAGTTACAGAAGACTCACCCTTCAACTTTTGCTCACACTGATAGGCCGCTGGAAGCCGATGACTGGCTTCGTGATATCGAGAGGAAGCTGATTATTGCTCAGTGCTCAGATAATGAGAAGGTGCTTTATGCACCACACTACCTTACTGGAGCAGCTGCAGCATGGTGGGAGAACTTCTTACAGATACATCCCAGTGAACACAACATCACCTGGGAAGAATTCAAGGAAGGCTTTCATGGGGCACACATCCCCAGGAGCATCATAAAAATCAAGAAGAGAGAATTTGATGACCTCAAGCAAAGAGGCATGTCAGTGAATGAATACAACGGTCAGTTTACCCAGCTATGTCGTTATGCCTGCGACGAGCACATGATAGAGAACAAGAGGATGGAAAAATTCGTGGACGGCCTGGCACCAGCACTAAAATGCCAACTGGTTGTACACACTTTCCCGGATTTTAAAACTCTGGTTGACAAGGCCATTACCTTGGAGAATGAGCGCCGTAGTCTGGAAGATCTCCGTAAGCGAAAGAGGGACAAGACGACTCTTGCTCGCAACAACCGAAGCAAGACTGAGGTTCCAAGGATAGAAGCAAGGAAATCCACGACTACTGATCTAAGGCCCATCAGACAGTTTCATGCCAGGGACAAGGAGTTCACGTACCGTCCAGGGGTCACCTGCTATGCTTGTGGTGAAGAAGGGCACTATGCTAAACAGTGCCCAAAGCCGAGGAACTCGGCCCCCAAGCCAAACAATGGTGGGAATAATCCAACCCCCAAGCGCAACAATTTCAATCCCAACAACAACCACAGGAAGGGTCACCTGAACCATGTGACCAAGGAAGAAGCGCAGAACGCCCCGGACATCGTGCTCGGTACGTTCCCTGTCAACACAGTACCTGCCACGGTTTTGTTTGATTCTAGAGCTTCCCATTCGTTCGTTTCGAAGAGTTTTGTTTTGCAACATGGTTTTTCGATACTCCCCTTGGAAAAATCTATGATCATCAAGTCCCCCGGAAATAAGCAAATCGCTCAGAGTTACTGCCAAGGAGTAATCATTGAGTTCGAAGGACTACAGTTCCAAGCAAATCTCATCGTGTTGGAAAATAAAGGACTGGATGTCATTTTAGGGATGGACTGGTTAACCACCAACAAAGGATTCATTGACTGTTTCAATCGGACCGTGATTCTCACTCACCATCACGGCAAGACTATAAAGGTTATAGCTCAAGAAAGGCCACGGTCACGGCAACTAAAACTGAACAAAGTGGACATTTCAGAACTGAGAAAAGTTCCAGTGGTATGCGAGTTTCCTGACGTATTTCCTGAAGAACTGCCAGGCATGCCACCAGACCGAGAGATAGAATTCAGCATCGAACTAGCACCTGGCACCGCTCCCATCTATAAGAAACCTTATAGAATGGCACCCTCAGAATTGGTGGAGTTGAAGAAGCAGATAAAGGAATTATTGGACAAAGGATTTATTCGAGCCAGCTCCTCACCATGGGGTTCGCCAGTATTATTCGCCAAGAAAAAGGATGGGACACTGAGACTGTGTATAGACTATCGAGCTCTCAATATGGTCACCATCAAAAACAAATATCCGATGCCACGGATAAATGATTTGTTTGACCAGCTCGCACAAGCCAAGGTGTTCTCAAAAATTGATTTGAGATCGGGATATCATCAATTGAAAGTACGGACAGAAGATATCCCTAAAACAGCATTCACCTCCAGATACGGATTATATGAATTCACAGTGATGCCTTTTGGTCTAACAAACGCCCCCGCATATTTCGTCCACCTCATGAACAAAGTGTTCATGAAATTCATGGACAAATTTGTTGTGGTGTTCATCGACGATATTCTGGTATGTTCAAGGACACCAGAAGAGCATGCTGAGCATCTCAGAATTGTTTTGGGAGAATTAAGGAAACATCAGTTATACGCCAAATTTAGCAAGTGTGAATTTTGGCTAAGGCAGGTTGGTTTCCTAGGCCATATATTGAACCAAGAAGGCGTGGCCGTAGACCCAGAAAAAGTCAAAGCCATACTTGACTGGAAGCCACCCGCCAACGTTACAGATGTGCGGAGTTTCCTGGGAATGGCCGGATATTACAGAAGATTTATTGAAGGATTCTCCACTGTGGCAAAACGAATAACACAGTTGCTCAAGAAAGACAAGAAATTTGTATGGACGGAAGCATGCGAGAGAAGCTTCCAAGAACTTAAGAAGAAGCTAACAACCGCACCGGTATTAACCGTGCCAGACATACACAAGAGTTCTGAAGTATATTGTGACGCGTCCCGAAAAGGCCTCGGATGTGTACTAATGCAGGATGGCAAAGTTGTCGCGTATGCCTCCAGGAAGCTGCGAAAACATGAGGAAAATTACCCAACACATGACTTGGAGCTAGCAGCAGTCATACATGCACTCAAGGAGTGGAGGCACTTTCTGTTGGGAAATCGCAGTGAAATATATACGGACCATAAGAGCCTTAAATATATTTTCACACAACCAGAGCTAAATTTACGCCAACGATGCTGGTTGGAATTGGTCAAGGACTATGATGTCGGCATTCACTACCATCCAGGAAAAGCAAATGTAGTGGCTGATGCCCTTAGTCGAAACCCCAGCCCGGACAACGACGGTCCGCAAAACTTGAGGCCTGAGTTTCAGCAAGAGTTCGCTAGGCTCAACATGGTGTTAGTCTCTGAGGGCACCGTATCAAATCTGGAAATACAACCCACCCTAGTGGAACAAATTAAGAAGGCTTAACAGGGACATCCCAGCATCGAAGGAATAAAGAAGAAAATGAACTTGGGTAAGACTTCAGAGTTCGTCATAGACAGTGAAGGAATATTATGGTACGGAGACAGACTTTGCGTACCTAACATTGAGGAACTCAAGCAACAAATCCTAACCGAAAGCCACACCGCTCCATACTCGATCCACCCTGGGGGAACCAAAATGTACAAAGACATTCAGGAAAGATTTTGGTGGCACGGTATGAAAAGGGATATAGCCGCATTTATTGCTTGTTGCGATTCATGTCAGCGCATCAAGGCCGAGCATCAGAAGCCAGCAGGGCTACTCCAGCCAAACAGGATACCGGAGTGGAAATGGGATGAAATAGGAATGGACTTCATCGTCGGACTACCACGATCACAACGCGGAAATGACGCCATATGGGTCATCACAGACCGACTAATCAAGGTTGCTCATTTCATTCCCGTGAAGACTACCTACTCCACACAAAGGCTGGCCAAGCTTTATCTCTCCCGTATAGTTTGTTTGCATGGAGTCCCAAAAACTATAATATCCGACCGAGGCACCCAATTTGTCTCCAAATTTTGGGATCACCTGCAACAAGCTCTGGGCACGCAACTAGCCTTCAGCACAGCATACCATCCTCAGACTGATGGACAAATGGAACATGTGAACCAAATCCTAGAGGATATGCTAAGAGCCTGTGTGCTCACCTATGGATCCAGTTGGGAAGAGAGTTTGCCGTATGCCGAGTTTGCTTACAACAACAGTTATCAATCCAGCTTGCAAATGGCACCCTTTGAAGCATTGTACGGACGGAGGTGTCGTACCCCACTGAATTGGTCAGAAACAGGTGACAGCCGTATCTTCGGCCCAGACATGCTTAAAGAGGCCGAGGAGAAAGTTAAGCAGATCAGGGACAGACTCAAGACAGCGCAGAGCCGACAAAAGAGCTACTATGATCAGAAGCATCGTGAGGTCAGCTTTGAACCCGGTGATTCCGTATACCTACGAGTGTCTCCTATGAGGGGCCTGCAACGATTCAAAATTAAGGGGAAGCTAGCCCCGAGATTTATCGGACCATTCTGTATAGAGGCACAAAGAGGCACAGTGGCCTACAAACTAGACTTACCCAAGGAGCTGTCAGACGTCCATGACGTGTTCCATGTCTCACAATTGAGAAAATGTGTAAGTAACCCGGAGAAGCATGTATCTCATGAGAACATTGATATACAACTAGACCTCACCTACAGAGAGAGGCCAGTAAAGATACTGGAAGAGTCTGAATGGAGGACCCGTCAGAAAACGACAAAATTTTTCAGAGTTCAGTGGAGCAACCACACTGAGGATGAAGCTACATGGGAAAGGGAAGATTTTTTTCAGGCCCATATCTATTCGAGGATCAGCTGAAATCTCGAGGACGATATTTTTCCTAAGGGGGTAGGTGTTGTGACACCCAAAATTTCATTTGGATTTTTCAAAAATTTTACTTGACTTGAGGGAGGTGATTTAAAAGTTTTTTTCAAAAGAACCCTCCCTTTCAAAATATTTTTTTATGGCAAGAGTTTTATTTGGATTCACCCAAGACTTGTTTTTGGTCTTGGAAGTTATTACTTTTTATTTTGGACTCAAGCCAAAATGCTTTTCACTTGGGAAAAATGTCTGTTGAAAATTTCTTTGAAAATGCCCTATAATTTTTGGAATGATCCTTTACCACTTTCAACAAATCTCTCATGCCATGACCTTAGTGCAAATCCACTCTCATAAACCTTTCCTTATCTTTGGATCATGATTTACTTCAAATCCAGCAAGTTGGACCTACCCATATTTTATTTTCCACTTATTTCTTATCAAAACAATTTCTACCTTATATCTTGATCATTGGAGGTTTACAAAGGAACTACTCTTTCTGCTTTGATTTTTGCCCCCAAACCTTTTTCCCTTCCTAGTCCTTTGAACCCTCAACCAAGATCCATGAAGATCCACTGGTCTCCAGTTCAAAATTTTCAAACTATACATGCTGCAAGTTTGGACCAGATTTGCCAAATTTGATGAAATTCATTCAAATTCTTCTCCAAAAATTCTGAGTAAAATCAGGCAGCCTCTGGGTGCTTTGAGTGGTCACCTCACCAAGCCCCAGCTCCAGGAAAAATTTTCTTCATACCTAATCATTTCATCGAACACCTTCAGAGCACTGTCAATATCAGGTTCAGTCAAATTCAGTTAAGAGTGGCTGTATCACTGTCGTTTTCTTCAGTGTCTGTTGTCGATCTCGTCAGTGCCCGGCGTCGCCGTGTTTCCTGTCCCCTCCCCCTTGTCCTCTGCACCGCACGAGTGCCTGGATGCTTGCGGGCGTCGGCGACGAGCTGGAGGAGGTGCGCCGCCCCATGACCGACGCCAGCGGCGGCTTTGCGGCCGCCAGAAAGAGGCGCAGCGCAGACGGCGCCACCCAGCGCCGCCCAAGCCACCGGAGAGCGCCGCGTGGTCTTCCACTCCCTAGTGCGCGCTGCCACCCTCGTCGTGAACCGCTGGGCGCGGAGCGCGCTCTCTGCCGCCGTCGTGCCCGTGCGGCCACCCCACCGTGGACCGGCGCCATTACGCCAAGACCGATCAGGATTAGCGGGGAAACGGCACCAGTACACCTCACTGATGCTGCCTGGCCACCTAAACTCCTTGCCAAGCCGCTGCCTCGCCGTAATTGCTCGCCGGAGCAACCCCGTTCACGGACACCCCCTCGAGCCGCCTATAAATAGAGCCCCGAGCTCCAGCTAGTACCCACACCACCTCTACACTCCACCAAGACCCTGCCTAGCCACTGGAAGAGCCCCGAAGAAGTCTCCTTCCTCGACTCCGGCCGCCGCGACCCGCCACGGGATCTAGCTCGATTCGCCCCCGTGCGTGCACCTCTGCCTCCCATCTCTTGCCAGTAGCTCTCTAGTGCATCCCTCCTTCTGACCCGCGCTTAATTTCGAAGTTTGCAGCACACCACCGGAGTTCCCCACCATCGCCCGAGCCGCCGTCCACCGGAGAAAGTGTCGCCGTCGACGTGGTGCTCCCCGACGCCCAAGTCCTCCACCCACCGACGCGGAAGGACACGCTGATACTCTTGGTACACTCCGATCTCCCTGACTCGCCGTGGTTCGACGCCGGCGACCACCGCAGCCTTCGGGCGCCGGCGAGGTCTTTCAAACCTGACATGTGGACCCCCCACGTCAGCCTCTCTTTCTTTCCCCGCGAACCGTTTTCTGTTGGCGCCTTCGGGCAGAGTACGTTTTCTCTGTGGGCTTGCGCGTTTCTATTCAAACCGTTTTCTGTTTTCTCAGTTAAACCCCTGGAACTTTTCTGTTTCATTACAGATGAGTCCCTGGACAGAAACCCTTATAACTTTTTAATGAAAAGTGATTTTTGAGTGATTCTTTTTCTGACAGTCTTAAAGTCTTGTCTAGTTTTTTATGGGATTTATTTGAAAAAAGTTTGGAACAACTTTTATGCACGCGTTGGTTTTCATGTTAGTATGCTTTTTCGATATACCGTAGGTTCCAGAAGAGGTGACGGAGCCGCGAACTTCGCTGAGCTAGACTCCGTCTTCTCCGAACTAGGCAAGCATGTTCGAACCTTTGATATGATAGGTGTTTGCATGATTGCGTGAAAGGTTGTACATGGCATACGAGTATCGGTGAGCACCTCGTTGCATGTGAGGCAACTACCCGTGTGTTCCAAAGTTACGGTGATCTCTGATGAGAGATGGCCTAGTCATATGGTGACATGAAGGGCAGTAAGGTGGTACTGTTGTAGCATGCCAGCCTTACGTCATCCGTTAAATTCCGACGTTAACGTGGACGGAGTCACGTTATCGTTCTTCCCCCTTCCGTGCTACCACATGTTTTCTGCCAGAATGCGGTTTAGTAAGTTGGTAACCTCTTTCCGTGTACACACCAAATAGAGGGGCCGGGATGATGGTTCCATGGCCCTGGATTAAAGCCAGTCATCCTGTCAGGGGGCATGGGTGTTTCCGGTTGGGACCGAGAGGGGGGCACCCCTTAGAGCGCGCGTATAGAAATTTTGATCCCATGCTACGCGAGGTTGTAGCCTCCCCGTCTCAAGGTTTTTCTTGAACGTTGCCAAGGGTGATTCCTGGCTTCGGAATGTTGAATGGGTGTGTACTGGTTAGACGTGTTTCTTCCAAGACACCGTAGACGGAACTAGTCCCCGTGACTACTGAAATCCGTTGGCTGTGGGTAAAGTACAAACTCTGCAGAGTCAAATCCTTCCGAGTCATCGTATCCATGATCAAGTATAGTGATCAGTGTACCCTTATCTACGTCAAGCCCTCGTGGTTTATTCTTCTTTCCGGTAAGCGAGCATGAGTAGTAAACTGGGCTGAACGTTACTCCCGTGGATGGACTAACCCTGTTGTTTATCTCATGCCTGATTATTCCCTGGATATAATTTAAATTCTTGAGCTACTAAGATGTTAAGTTATGAAGCCCTTTATGTGATGTCGCTCAGACGTCCGACTGTGGCATGTTTGTTATTTACTTTCATATAAGCCCTTTATGTGATGTCGCTCAGACGTCCGACTGTGGCATGTTTGTTATTTACTTTCGTATAAGCCCTTTATGTGATGTCGCTCAGACGTCCGACTGTGGCATGTTGGTTATTTACTTTTGATTTAAGCCCTTTCTGCGATGTTGCTCAGACGTCCGACTGTGGCACGCACTATCTTTTATTTTCTATGATAAGCCCATTATGTGGTGTCGCCCTGACGCCCGACTGCGGCATTGTTATTCTTGCATTTTCCTCTCGAGGAGTCATTCAGACCCTCGTTTGGCACCCAGTATTTAATTTTGGATTTCGGGAGGACTACCTCCCGACTTCTCTTTTATTCCCCATGCATTATTGTCTCTATGTCTGAATGCACTTGTTAATTTCATATGCTTCATGTTTACATTTGTTATATGTTATGTCCGAACTGTCTTGCGAGTACTTTCATAGTACTCACCTGGCTTGTTGATTTGGCCAGATGTTGACGAAGGCGATCTCTTGGATGAAGAGTTTGATAGTGCGACCGAGTCCTAGAGGAGTCCCAGTCAGTCCTGTGCGATCCTGGATATTGGACACTTGTATTATATACGCTTCCGCCACCCGCAATAAGTCTCCTCGAGCCTCACTCCGACGCTCGAAGAGCTGTAGTTTTCAGGAGTCATATCACCCACTTCGCGGTGATATTCCCACCATCGTTGTTATCGTGAGTTAGTAGTTATGCCACCCTATCCGCCGTTATGTTTTATCGGCGTTCATGTAATAAATTGTTGAGCAGTCTCCGCTCAACCTTGTATTATATTCAGTACTCCTGGTATTTTTTTTCTGTGACCAAGATATTGTCTACCAGTGAGAAGGAATTCTTCTTTACTGGTCCGTAAAAGGGATTGGTCTCTCAATAATTATTTTATTGAAAAACCGGTCGTGACACTACACGTCGGTCGACTGACTTTTTCATCTCTGGTCAGTCGATTTTGCAGCCGTTGGATACGAAATCAAGGGCCTGCGGTTCATCTTCAACCTCCACCCCTCTGAGCCGCCAGCCACCACCGGCCAAACAACAGCCCCCCGCCGCCCGCGACCGGCGGTGCGCCGCCCCGCCCGCCCCGAAAACACACCCCACCGCCGGTCCGCCGCCGCCCTGGCCATCCCTCTAGCC
>NC_057805.1:30174260-30186453 GCF_018294505.1 Triticum aestivum
AATCGACTGACCCAAAAGTCGATTCAGTGGACTAAAGTGTAGCTAAATCGGAGCAGCATCGCAAGCAAGAGCAAGAGCAGCAGCGCGAGCAAGAGCAGACCAGGCAGGGGACCGAGAGCAAGAGCAGAGTAGCAGCGCGAGCGAGAGCTAAAGCAGCAGCAGCTCCTACTGATGTGGACGTCGCCGCCGAGGGAGGGACGCCGTGGAGGAAGTGGCCGGCGACGCCGCCGTGGATGGAGCCGCGCCGTGTCGGCTCGGGACCGAGCGCCGGCAGCACCGTGAGATCGAATCAAGAAGAAAATGCGGCGATTAGTGTACAACCTCTTTGGTGGCGCCGATTAGGCTTCAGCTTCATCCGAGGAAACGGTGATGATGATGCTCTTCTTTTGGTGTAGGTGAAGAGGCGGTGTGGGAATGGAGGTGGCGCGAAAGATGAGGGGAACGTCGGGGCAGCTCCTTGGAGGTGGAGGACGGGGTGGCTGAACTGGCGGGACGACGAGATCGACGACGGATCCTCATCCGGTACGGTGGATGAGGGACGTCGAGGTGTCGCTGTGGACGACGTCGTCGGGGAAGAGGCTCCGGCTGGGTGGCGGACGGAGCAGGGTGTGGGGTTTCGTCGCGGGTTTTCGCGGCCTCGGTGTACGAATGGGTGGGCGGATGGGATGGCAGTGGGGAACCATGGCTTAGGGACGCGCTTGTCCGAAATGTGGGGTAAGTTACAAAAGTACCCCCACCGATTTGAGGCGGTTCTTTCGGTTCAGGGGTACCACGGGCATTTCGCGTGTCGGGATTTCACAGGAGGTGGGAGTTTTCGCCCGCGTTGTAATTTCGGAATAGCAAGGCGCGGGTTGAGATGGAGGGAGTTGTCGGAGCACAACGAGACAAAGATATATCTTAAATATTTCGGGCTAACAAGGCGCGGGTTGAAGAGGCGGGAGTTTTGCAGCACGATAGACAGAGACGCTAGCTTGAATTTTCGGCATAACAAGGCGCGGCTTGAAATTTCGGAAGAACAAGCTTAACGTGTACCCAAAAAAAGACAATTTGCACCTCAACACGCACACCACACACACAAACACCATTTAGACTAGAGTAAGGTACACGTGCATTGCACGCATGAGATTTGGCAACCAAATTATGAATAAATACCACATTATAGCATGCAAGCTTTGAGTCATATATGCATGATGTAGATGTTCGTTTAATTCTTATAGTTCATTTCATTCAAAATCATCTAGTTTTTATAAGAAATCTAATCTATTTTAAGATTCCTGGAATTGTGCGTTGTAAGACATAAAGTAAAAACAAATAATGGCAATTCATGTAGAAAAACATTTGGGCAATTCTGATACGGAAGATTCTAGAACAAATAAGAAGTGCTTGTGTTTTGATGTTTGTGCATTATGCTTAAGTTCAACCATGGAGTCTTCTAGATTATACATGTGGCGAAATCTGGTGGAATCTAGATGATATCCAACGGCCAGTAGTGCTCAAATTTGCCGTCTTTGGACCATCGGATTCGCCTCATCCGACGACCATCTTTCAAAGTTAAAGTTATCCGCACACAATATAAAAAATATAAAATATAATATATATATATAGGGGTATAGATATAGATATGTGATGCGAAAGCCGCCCATCATCTCCAATTAGAATAGTGTGTCCATACACGAATGCGACGTGGCCAAATGATGTCTGCCATCGGTATCTCAAACTCAAATCAGTCTGACCTTGTTCAATGTGTATACATTACAACATGCTCGTTTCCAAACCACACCGCGCAGATCTCCGTTATATTCATGCATGCATGGGTTTCAAACATCAGGATCTCTTATTCAAATATTTGAATTCAACTTTACATTGATTATGACCTCACCTATTCTTTTACACCCACACAGTAGTCTTCTCTTTATAATTGTACCACTAACTTTCTCTCGTGCATGCATGCACACACACTACTAGTCGGCATTATCCATCGCACGCATGCAATCTTTTTCTTCAGGTCGGTCTCCCATGAAGGCACACACCCACACACATCCCCCTCTCCATCATATCGGGCATTCTTTATCTCTCACGCGTGCATGCGCAACGATCGATGTTCCTCTATGTATGTGTGTATATAACTAGGTCTTTCATAGTTTTCCACACAAACCGATCAATCGATATATCCATTGAGGTCTCACCCTCTTTCCCACGTCCACATCGATCAATCTATACCTCTCTATATAGGATTAACACATATAGCTAATACACCCACATTAATTATATATCTAACGTCCCCCTCTCATCATCCATGCCTTCCGCTTCACCTCTCAGACGCGTGCACAATGGCGGAAACAGGGGGCAGTAAGGGCCCTGCCCCCCCCCAACATCATTATATATCGAGGCTAATATGAATGTGATCATTAGACAATTTCTGCTAAAAATGGTTTAATTTCATGAATTGACCCTCCTCGTAAAGGATTAGCAATGCTTGGCCCCGTAGCTCATTTATTTTTCATGGCTCCGCCACTGCGTGCAACAGCGCATGTGTTCGCCCCCTCTCTCTAAATATCGATCTCGCACTTGTGCATTCCTTCATAGTCTCCCTCCACTCGGCCCCTCGCAACATCTTCTAGCCCCCCACCGGATTTTGCCACATGTACAATCTAGCAGACTCCATGGTTGAACTTAAGCATAATGCACAAACCTCAAAGCAACAGTGGTTCTCTTTTGTTCTAGAATCTTCCGTATCATAACTGCCCAAACTTTTTTTCTAGTTGAATTGCCATTATTTGTTTTTACTTTATGCTTTACAACACATAATTCCATGAATCATAAAATAGATTAAGGGATTCTTTGATTCAAAGGATTCTCAATGGAACTTTGGAGGATTCTGATCATTAGGAATTTTTCCTATCTTGGTTGTTTGATTCGTAGGATTGTAAACCATAGGAATTTTTCCATATGATTCATTTGCACTAGATTTCATAGGAAACATCCCATCCACTCAAACCTCTTTGAAAGAATTCTGTGTTTTTTCTATGCACAATCAAACACTCGTACAATCCTGTAGGATTCAAGACGACATTCCACTATAATCCCATGGTTTTCCTATTCCCGCGTTCTTAGCTTTTTTATAAAAACTAATTGATTTTGAATGAGATGAACTATAAGAATTAAACGAAGGGCTACATCAGGCATATATGACTCAGAGCTTACATGCTATAGTGTGGTATTTATTCATAATTTGGTTGCAAAATCTGATGCGTGCAATGCACGTGTACCTTACTAGTACTTCGAGTATGTGCAAAACACGTAAATTAGAATACCAATGGCACGCTACACAATGTCTCTCTTACAGTTCATGAAGCCACGTGGCACATCTGGAGGTGTTGTCGCGACCTCCTTGCGTGGATTGATCACAGTGACGTGCTGGTAGTTCTAGAAGAATGTACTCGTCCTCCGTGAGCCATACTGGCGGTACATGCACGAAACGAAGATGTGCACGCACGCCACGCACGCACTCATTCCCTCGCACGCACACGCGGGTACACGGGCAGACGCAATTTTGTACCAAGATCCACCCCATGTGATAATTTGACGCGTGTAAAGTCGTTCACTTCATTGATGGTCAATTAATACAGCGCATGCAAATTGAGTGGACGTGAGGGCGGAAGAAAGACATTATTACTCCACTGCGCGCATGCGAGTAGTTAATCGTGGGTTGCTAGTAGTACTTCCATTGGTCTCCTTCATATTTTGTGCCAATTTTTGACAGTAACATAATATTTACGCATTTGAGCAGTGTAGTACTTGAAATTTATGTTCCGCTAAACTCATCGGGAGCCGTTTCGGGCCTCGAAACCAAAAACCATCAATTAATCTTTACCTTGTTCCCATCACATTCGAAAGCCTGCTCACACCTACTAGTACGTACCAAACCTGAACGTGTTCCCACTATGCAGGTATTAGTACTACTGCTTGTACTTAGGTTATAAAAAGGGGAACTACCTAACCGAAAATTACTCTACCTTTCCTCCTCATAAGTGCTTCTTCTTCGTCCGTCGTTGCCATGGCCGGTGAGCAGAGCTCTAGGTCGAGAACTAATCGTAACAAGGGAGCGGCAACCAAGGCTGCGGAAAAAAAAGAGAGGGCTCGCCGCCACGCAGAGACCTCGAAAGATCTCTCACAGGCAGGCGATGGCTCCCAGGAGCGCCCTAGCCGCGGAGGCGAACATGCCGAGCTGGCGGAGCTGGAGTCGTTATCCCTCGACGGCATGCCCGATCAGCTCAATAAGCACCTCAATAAGCAGAAGGAGTTCATCCAAGGCTTGATGGAGTTGCTGAAGGAGAGCCTCGACGACATGCCCGCTGAGCTCAATCAGCAGGGGGAGTTGGCCTCCGGCTTGGTGATGCTGCTGAAGAAGAGCATTATCTCGGAGAAGAAGGCGACCGGCGAAATCCTGCGACTTCAGGAGGACAAGGCGAAGCTCTGCCACGAGATCGACCCGTTGAAGGAGAAGAACGCCGACTGGAAGAAGCTGCATGAGAACAGTAGTTCCTCGATGAAGATGCTGCAGGCCCTCATCATGGAACAGAAGGAGGAGTTGGCGAAGCTCCGCATCGAGCACCCGGCTACTGTCAAGGTACGTAATGCGGCCGTGGAACAGATGATGAAGGCTCGCGCCGAGAAATCCCGCATCATGGACAGAATGAAGAAGATGGCGGAGGAGACGCGCAAGGAGATGGAGGTCGTGGAGGCGATGAAGAAGCAGTTACGACTCCGCCGCGAATTAGATCATTTGGGGTGATAATCTTCCTTCTTCTTTTGCTGCTGTGTTTCATCTTTTGCTTCGGGTGTTTCGCCGCACGTGTCACGTTCTCTGCGAGGCATGAATAGAACAATGGTTTTTTTGAGGGAATGAATAGAACAATGCTAACAATGAGATGACTAGCAAATTAGATCATTTTTATCGCCATATGGCACTGGGCTGCCGTGTTTTGTGCTCCTCCGTCGCAGTACTACTCAAGTGGAAAACTTGAGTATACCGCACGGTTCTTTGCTCCTCCTCGATCAGGTCGTCGGCGCATTTATACGAGCAGTCAAATCACAAGGCCCCGCCTTCCAGCAGTAATGAGCTGTCAAATCACAAAGGCCCTCGCCTCTCGTGAAACCGACCAAGCTAGACTGCCCCGCCCTCTAGCCTTTTAAAAAATGTATACTTTTGTACAGCAGTAGTATCGATGGATTGCGCCAAGGAGCAAAACTTGAAATTAAAAGAAAAGGTAGTACATATAGAGAGCGCTCATCGCCAAATTATGCATATAGTACTATTAAAAAGGCTGGTCACAATAATGGTGTCCAGCACAACCCACCCCTCAAATAATACTAAGCACCCTGGAATCTTTGACAAAACTAAGCACCCTGAAATTCTTTGACAACTAAACTGCTGGCTATATGATGTTGGTCATATATATTGTACGTATATAATGTGAAGAAACGAGTGGTAGTACTATACCAACTAAAAGATGAAATGAAAGAAATACTAGTATGTACGTACTGAAGAGTTAAAGTAACAAGAAGAAACATAACATAGTTCTGCTGGGGGCTCAGCACAACACACCCCTCAAATTAAATTAAGCACACCTGAAATTAAACTTTGCAACTATTCCGGTAGACACTGCATTAGAACCACCATGAGCAACGACACTGCCACCTTACTCGGAGTCCTCGTCCACGTCCTCGACTTCGTCCTTGTCCCTCTTCCTCTTGGCCGATACTTCTTTGCTTGAACCGCCAACTTGGCTGTTGCTCTTCATCCAACCCTTGTAGATATTGAAACAAAGGTAGTTGCAGCGTAGTGGATGTGGTCTATATCAAGTACATGTCGCTGCCATGCATGACGATGAAACGTGTATGGAGGTTTCTCCAGTTTACCGTACGAAGGATGAACCATGGCTCCTGCCAGGGTTAGCATTGAAGGCTGACGAGAGGACACCAGCCGATTCTTCTGGAGGTCGAAGGTGTTGCCTACAACGAGGCCTATCCGACGAAGGACTTCTTTGTCGTTACCAAAGTCTACAGTAACGAATTTGACTAGGTTGCTCTCGAGGATGTCCTTAAAATCCTGGCACTCAACGTCGGCATGGCATATGTGGTAGACCAAGCATAAGTCATGCACGCAAACCTGGATCACGGCGGGCTTCTTCCTCTCTTCGTCCTTTAGATCCTTCTCTCGTCCCAGGACTGTGGTGTACTCAACATCTAGCCCAGCGACCCACTCATCATCTGAGTCTTCGAACTGAAGCAAGAAAGGCATCCTTTCACCGTCGCGGAAGAACGGGTGTAGATGACGTCGATCTTATCGCCGGCGATGGTTCTAACCTTGTACTCACCGCCGATCGGGGAGATTTGGGACGCCATGGATTTGGGAGGAGGGTTAGGATTAGTGGAACTGCCGTAATGTGAATGGACGGGACGACTAGGAGCGAACCGCCGTAGTATTAAAGGACGTGCGGGGACGAGTAGGAGCGAACTGCCAGCGTGCGAACGGCAGGGTAGTGGCTTTCCATTCTCCCATGATATGGGCATCCGAGAGCCCTTGGATCTGAGATCGAACGGTTGCATGGCGTGATTCTAGACCTATGGGTGAATATCCTATCCTGGAGGGTTATTCTGCAAATTTTCAGCAACTTAGCATGCGATCGTTTGATCTCAGATCCAAGGGCTACCAGCAGCCCGTATCATGGTCGCGCCTACCACGACCGTCGCGTCGCTCGTGCGGTCGTGCCCTTGGAGATTTAACACGATGCGTTAGGCTATCTGATGTTGGCATGTCATACATAGTCATCACTTAGTCACTCATACTACAACAAGGTTTTGTCTATAAGGTTGGCTATAAGTGTATTTAGTTTTTTACTTCTCTCTATCGCTTTCTTCGTACTCCCTCCGTCCCATAATATAAGAACGTTTTTGACACCAGTGTAGTGCCAAAAACGTTCTTATATTATGGGACACAGGGAGTACTAGTATTTATTGCATTTGCCAAGGAGTGACCTCTTCCAATGAAATGGTGTTGCTAAGTTTGCTTCATTTAATTAGCTATAGACTCAAAATTGTCTTTTCACCTAGGTACACGCGCTTAGAGCATCTCCAGTGTTTGGAGGCAACCTTGCCTCTAAACTGGGACCCACGGGTCTGCCTCTAACCATAGATGAAAACTCCGCAGTGTGCAGCCTCTAGCGTTAGAGACAAAGCCGGGCCCAAAATTAAATAAAATATGATGCATTTGTCAACCAACTCATCAGTCCCTCCAGCACCTAACTGACTGACAATGGGGACATCAGAATATTTTATTCACCACAAAGCATTGGAGGCCGGTGCTTAGCATAGAGGCGTCTCCAAGAATTTTTAGCCTAGAGGCGGGTGATGCAGTGTATAGAGGCAGTGTTCATGGGTCTAGAGGCAGCCTTAGTGGCGCCAAATACTCACATTATGGATGCCCTTAGCACCGTTTCTTCCTTGGGTCACCAAACTAGTCTCTCTCTTCTTGATTAACTTGCCACATCAGACTTTATGCCTATGTGGCAAGCTTAAGCACCTGTAGGAGCAAGTAAGTACAATAGTGCGCTTTACATGGCATTTTTGCATATGTGGAGGCAAGAGAGGGAAGGAAAAAGTGGAGAAGTGGGCTCTCATTCAAGAGCCAGCCTCTACTACATGGTGGAGCATTGGGAGAGGCACCTGTATGGAGGTGGTCAGGAATCGGGAGACTCACGCCGGTCATAGCGCCGCAGTTAAAATGATAATGGCAAGTCAAATCACGGGGCCCCACCTGTCCAGCAGTAACTCGCTACCAAATCACATAGCCCTACATTTGCAGCAGCCTACTCCCTCGTCTTCTCGCGTCTTTGTCGAACCGACTAGGCGGAACTGCCCCGCCGCCTACCGCGCAGGAAAAGCCCCGCCCTCGACTTTTAAATAGTATACAGTATACTAATTTTGTATCCATGGATTGCGCCCGCGCCATGGAGCAAAGCGTCTAGAAAACGGCGGTACACATGTACGGAGCATACAGCACGCCCGTCGCGTTCGCGTCGCACCCCAGACGGTCGGTCGGTCTGGCACGCTGCTCTCCGAATGGAACGCGCGTCATATTGCGTTCGCACAAACATGTGGGACGGCAATTGAGAACCGACCATAGGCACACTCCCCGACCCCGCAAGTTGGGTGACTTAATAGAAGAGGGAGACGAGCGATAGTACTAGAGAAGTGTTGTACTACGTTGGTGCCCGGACGATCCCTGCAAGACACGGAAGATCAGTTCGTCCATGCATGTGACCAGACTCCAGCAGACACGCCTGGATTGGCTATCGTCTACATATCGTGCAGGCTGTGTTGTACATGGCTGTAGTTGTGGTGAGAAATCTAAAAAAAGGTTTCTTGTCATCTCACAAAATTAGGTGTCATGTGCTTCGGATCACTGCGAGGGTTAAACAGCGACAACTGAGTTGGGCTGGTCATTGGGGGCACATGCACGAACAGTGACTACTTGGCTGCCATCTAGGTCAAGCCGGCTATGTTAATTAGGACATCTATCGACGGACCCCTTTTCTACGAGTTTATCTTTAATTTGATCTTTGTTCCTCCTCTAGTTTGTCCGTCGGGATTCATGGTGTCTCCTTTGGGCAGTGAGGTTATGATTTCTTGTCATTTGGCATTTTTTCGTGTTATATGTTATAATCCGGCGCTTCAGATCAAAATGACGACAACTGCGCCTCCGGGCCACGTGCATGAAGACTTCTCGACAGTCATTGACGAGGTCAAGCCGGCTCCGGTAGACAAAAGAAAACTAGTACTACTCCACTATATAGGCAGGAGCCTCCGCGCTTGCTTGCTAGTGTTGCTCTCTTCACACTGTCTCGGCCTCTCTAGATCTAAACACGACAGCGGTGGCCACACACTCTCTCTCTCTGCTCACCGCTGGTCACAGATCCAGCCGGATCCTCTCCACCGGGGAAGGTGAGAAGGTGCAACGTTCACGCGGTCGTCCTCGGCGACGGCTCTTACCCACTGCTGGGCGCGTCCCGATCAGCCTGCCTTGCCGTTCTCTCCCAAGCACGCTGGCGAGGGACGGCCTCCGACCCCTTCTTCCTCGCTGCCGTAGTGTGGGCAGATCCGACCTCCCGCCGCCCACCTAGCGACATCCCGGCGACCATAAGGTATAACTTCCTTCGAAACTGGCCTTGCTCTACTTCCCGAGCTCCTGACGTCGCTGCATTTGTATCTTTTACTATTTCTCAAGCCCCCTCGTAGATAGGATCGATCGGCTGTTCGAAAACCACCTAATAGTTTTACATTTAAGAGGTAAAACTAGTTCATGCACTCGAATCTAGTACTACTTGGTTCAAACAAGGAAGAAAGGGGGTGGGGGTGGGGGAGGATTTGTTACCTGAATCTAGGACTTGGTCGAAGGAGGAAATAATGGGGGCGAAAAGTATCAGAGACTGGCTATCCAACTGGTCTCTAGGTCTAATAGGGAAATAATGGGAAACGCATTACAAACTCAATATAAACCCGATCTATTGGTTGAAAAAGGAAAGAAAGTGGGGACTGGGGGACAAGTCAACAGAGTAAGTCCAGCACTAGATTTGCTAGCCTCACACAGTATAAGGTGGCTATACCGAACAAAAATGGGACCAACCCAGATATCCTGTTCTGATGTTTGTTGCCCCGAGCCACTCTTATGTAATGCCACTGGTAAAATGTAGCAGTCGCACTATTAAAAGTAAGGACACGTTAAACCAATGTTGTTTTCAATGTAATGCCTCCAGTAATATGAATCAATGGCACTTCTTTACATGTCCTGCTAAAATTTCCCATTAAGATAAGTTGGTTCTTTTCGTTAGAAATGCAACTGTCCTGGTCTGCCTACTCTCCCGTGCCCAAAGTAATGTCGTATTTAACGGTTGTCATAGTTAATCCTAATGCCCACACTAATATCTAGCAATGCCACTGCTTTAGAAATTGCTACTATCCTTGTAGGATTGCCATTCAGATAAGGAACATGCTTCTTTTCATTTGATGCATGTTTCATCACTTGTTAGTCACCCTCCTTTCCACCTTTTTTGTGCAAACAGAGATATACATTTCACGCTCGATCTTAGTTGAACTGCGCAAATGATATCCAAATTATAGTTGAGCATTCCAGGAGCTTCACAACCAACCTTGATGTTGCTCAATTTGATTGCAACTAATGAAGAAGAAGCTCTGTGGGTTTCGTTTTCTGATGGAAATGGAACCGGGGCTGGAGCCCTTTTCTTAAAAAAATTGAAGAAGAAGCTGCTAGCTCACGGGACATTGCTTCATTTTAGGTGAACTGCACCAAAAGGTCCCATGAATTGAATCATCCATGTTGGTGACTGAAAGAGCCAGCTTCAGCATCCCAGTCTAAGCACCCCCGGCCTCCATCCTTGCGACGCACGGTACACCTCGTTTGCCACCTGCTCGACCCTAGTGTCACTGATAAAATGAAGTAATAATATAGTTAAAATAGAGCGAGTGTCATCTCTATCATTTCATTTCTAATGTAGATAAAGAAAGTGCTTCTCTTTGTTAATGTATGTTTCATCAACTAGTCCCATTGTTAATGTTTAAGCGTTTCTGCAAACTAGGGTGCTTAATTTTAGTTGATATGTACAAAAATAGAGATTTGAATGTCTCAAGGCGCCTCCTTGTACTACCGCTGTACACTGATGTTCATCACTGGCAGAAGGTGTATCTCGGAGACTTGGGACGATGTCCAGTATGAGGCGTACCGTATGAGGCGTCGCAGGGCCCATCTCGCCCTCGCAGCATGGCATACTATGATACTATCGCGATATTTTCTTCTATTTATTTTGTGTGTTTCATCAACTAGTGCCACTATAATGCAATCACGCTTTTTCATTATCTGTGCAAACAGGGTTATTCAGTGGCATTTTGGTGGAACTGCACAAATGTACGTATGGAACCGGCATATATGCAGAGTGCGAGGTGTGCCAAGTAAAACTTATCGACACCAACCATGCTGCATGCACGCATTGGCATCCACCACCACCAGTGGGATGTGTGGCGCTCTATGTGGACGGATCTTTCTCGGCAGCAAATCCTCTAACCAAATACTAGTAGCTTATATTGGCAGTTTTCTAGGGAGTACTCTTTTCCGAAAGAAGCACCAATCTATTTTTCTTTATTTGTACACTGTGTCACAACTTTGACCCAAAGGTCCAGAGCTATTTTAGGGTGATTAGCGTAGTACTCGGAGACTGATTGTAAGCATGATTTTCATTAGCTGCCACACTGATTGTAAGCATGAGCAGGTGGAAGATTAGGTTAGTGCGAAGCTTACCTTAAACCCTACCGCCGCCGTTGAAATGAGGCGAGCGTCGAGGGAACCGTGGAGAACGGCGGGGAAGCGACGTCGCGCCATCCGGCCTCCTCTTGCGGTGGGAGAACGAATACTCCTGTGGCTCCGGCTGGCTCTGCACCCTCACGAACGGCACACCATACTAGATCAATTCGTTATCCTCTAGGTGCTCGACCTTCGACCTGTACGCCCACCACCTCCGCCTGACTGTCGCCTCGGGCGAATCTGTCTGCTCCATCGCCCATAGGAGATACTCGGTGAACTCGGAGGACTGCGGCGTGACTGCCGCCGAGGAGTACATGTACATCGCCGCCCTCATCGCCGCCGTCTCGCTCTTTCGCATACATTGCCACATGGCCCGCACGGTCCTCGAAATCTCCCACTCATTGTCAAACCAACTAAGGATCTCCTTCAACCTGGCTAACTTTGCCTGGTCGCCACCGGCGATCTGCCTGATTCGCAGCTGCATCCTCTCCATAGATGTCCTTCTGAGTGGTCCGGTGCTAGCTTTGGAAGATGGGAGGAGAGACGGTGGTCTTGCAATAGAGAAGAGGGAGAGGCGAGATGGTGGTTTTGGAATGGAGATGATGGAGAGGAGAGGAGGTGGTTTTGCAATGGAGAAGATCAGAAGAGGGAGAGGCGAGACGGTGGTTTTGGAATGGAGATGATGGAGAGGAGAGGAGGTGGTTTTGCAATGGAGAAGATCAGAAGAGGGAGAGGCGAGACGGTGGTTTTGGAATGGAGATGATGGAGAGGAGAGGAGGTGGTTTTGCAATGGAGAAGAGGGAGAGGAGCGTGCGG
>NC_057805.1:30186649-30212642 GCF_018294505.1 Triticum aestivum
GCCACCGGCGATCTGCCTGATTCGCAGCTGCATCCTCTCCATAGATGTCCTTCTGAGTGGTCCGGTGCTAGCTTTGGAAGATGGGAGGAGAGACGGTGGTCTTGCAATAGAGAAGAGGGAGAGGCGAGATGGTGGTTTTGGAATGGAGATGATGGAGAGGAGAGGAGGTGGTTTTGCAATGGAGAAGATCAAAAGAGGGAGAGGCGAGACGGTGGTTTTGGAATGGAGACGATGGAGAGGAGAGGAGGTGGTTTTGCAATGGAGAAGAGGGAGAGGAGAGGAGGTGGTTTTGCAATGGAGAAGAGGGAGAGGAGTGTGCGGCAGCGATTTAGGATTGGACGAGAGGGCCAGCGCGCTGTGACTGGATCAAAATCAAAATCAATTTACCCTTCAATTAAGAAAGCGACCCCACATTAACTAGTCTCCCTTTTATTCTGGGTCATAATTGACCATGATTTTCGCACATAAAATATATGTTATACGTTGCAAAAATAATATAATTTGAAAGTACATCCAGATACGAACCAAACGATACAATTTTTGGTGACATGCAGTCACATTTTGCTTGTCAAATACAGTACGTGGTCAAACTTTGACCCAAAATACGCAAAACAACAAAAAAATACTTCCAAGACCAGCGCCGCTCTTCCTCTCTTCACCTCTTAAACCACCGTCGCTCCTCTCCTGTTCCAATCTAAATCCAGCGCCGCTCCTCTCCTCTTCCATTTCAAAACCACCGCCCCTCCTCTCCTGTTCTAGTCCAAAACCAGCATCGCTCCTCTCCCGTTCTAATCCAAAACCAGCGCTGCTCCTCTCCTCTTCCATTCAAAAACCACTGCCGGCGAGTGAAGGTGCTATGGAGAAGTAGATCGATGGAGGAGTACAACCGATACGTGAGGATCGCAGACGGCGACCCTGTGAAGCTAGCTAGGATGCTGGAGATACAGTCTTGGTTTGACAACAAGGACCAACTAGCGGCGACGGCGACATCCATGGCCAAATATCTGCAACAGAGCGAAAAGGCGGCGATACTCCCGGAGGGAGTCGCGCCGGAGTACATAGAGCTGCTCCTCTGGGCCATGGAGCAAACAGATTCACCGAATCCGATCGTGAGGGAGCGGTGGTGGGAGTATCGATCCCAGATGGAGCATCCACCAGAGATTGAAGGATCGAGCATCTACAGGGTGCCGTTTGTGAGGGTGTCCTGCCAGAGCGAGCTGGTGGAGTCTCCGTCGACCGAACCCAACTGCAAGAGGAGAAAAGCAGTTGGCCCGACGACGCTTCCCCGCCATCGTCTCCCTCGCCGTTCACATCGTCTCACGGGGCGGCTATCTGCCGCCGAGGAATAGGAGGGGGCTGCCCCCCCCAGCCCAATAGTCGGGCAGGTTGTGAATTGTCAGGAGGAGCTTAGGGTTGTCAGTATTTGCAGGTTGTGAATTGTGTTTTGTGTTGTGTATTTTGAGAGTACTTTCAGATATGAATGTCTTTTGAATTTGAGATTTGCAGTATTGAGCATATGAAGTATTTTATGAATTCTAGAGATCTATTTTTAGCACTTAAAAAATGTAGTTTCATAGGAGTATAAAAGTGCAGACAATGTGATTCTCAGAGAAGAAACTGCAAGTTTCAGTTTCACATAAGAAACTGCAAGTTCAGTTTCAGATAAGAAACTGCAACTTTCAGAGGCAGAGCATTTATATTAACACGGCCTTTTCAAATAGGGTTAACATCATGTTGGAAGTTTTATTCATGGTCGAAAATGGAACTACCAGCCAGTTAACATCATGCTGATCAACATTCATGCATAGCACATCTTCATATGATGCACAGTCAAAATGCCCACACAATGTGAAGTGTGCGAAACACAGAGAAAACGAGGGACGAAGTTTTGGCAAGTGTTGGACGTGGTTTTGGGCAGCCCCGTCTAGGCTTTCATTTTTAACATGCGCAGCCCACGACCTCGGATGGGAGGTCCATAGGCCTGTTTGTATTTTCTTAGGGCCGTCATGTATCGACTGGCCTATGGACCTCCCATCCGAGGTTTTTTTTTGGCAGCCCAATTTATGTATTTTTTGAAGAAAATGCAGAGGTCTATTCTATTTTTCTATATAAGAATAGGAACGCCAGGTCCAACTTATGTTTCCCTTCTAACTATATTATATATATTTAAATTATTTTATATGTTATTATATATTATTTTTATTGTCATCATATATTTAACAGATACTTACATTTGTAAGAAAACAATATCCCACATCTTATTAACTTATAAAAATAATTTCTTAACAAATAAAATCCTGGATTGTTTTGGCACGAAAATCCTAGTGATTGTGTACAAAAGCTTGGTAAGATTTAAGGACGAATGTAATAATATCACTTATTATTCAAATATATTTATAACAAAATGCTCAGCCCCTTTTTATTTTTTGATAACATTGCTGGCCCAACCCAACATTATAATTAGAATCAGCCCAGCAAAATCGTGTATTTCGAGAATGTGCAAATGGCCTGTAATTTTTTGGGAAATAAAATAAATGGGCCGCATGAACGCTACATTATTTGTTCACCCAGCCCAGCTAATGGGTGTAATTCAAAAAAAAGATCGAATTGACTGTAAATTCTACCACGCAAAAAAAAGACTGTAAATTCTGAAAAAATGGGTTGAATACGTGCCACATTTTTGGAGGCTGAAATGTGGGCCAATAGGTGGAAGCCAACGCAAGTCGTTGTCAATTTAGTCAACAAATTATTCTGACATGTTAGCCGTTGGATTTACATCCAACGAACGACATCCATCTTCAATCTCTCGTCTTCTTCCTCCAGCGCCGCCGGGACCACCTCCCGCCTCCTGCTGCTAGCAGCTCTGCTTAGCATGCTTCGCTATGAAGCGCTACTCCACCGTTGGCCAGGCCATCCCTCCACCCCTCCACACCTCCCGTTCTTCTCCACCGACTACCGAACCACACCGCACTAGAACCAGTTAACCCTCGTACACCTCTCCGTCTGCGACTCTACTCCCGCGTCTTCCCATCTCCGGCTCATTGCTGTCCGGGGCCTCGCCGTCGTCCACCACCTTGGATGCGCTCGGCGCGGCGTGGTCAACGTGGTCAACGAACGGCACCATCGGAAGTAGACTGTGCGTGGAGAGGCTGACAGCTGGGTCCACGGCCGCACACAAGGAAATGCCTCCTTATTACGTGCAAAATAATGATTCCTCCACCTGACATCTGGGACCCACCGGAAGGGCCTCTATATTTCGCGAAAAAACGTGCCCCCCGCTGACATGTCGGACCCACCAGCTATCTTCGCACGCAAGGAAGTGCCTCCTTATTACGCACAAAAAAATAAATACTCCCCCGCCAGCTGGAACCCAGCATAGTGGGAGGCTGACTTGTGGGCCTACCAAGTTGACGGGGACGGAGGTGTGACACCCCAAAAAATTTATTTGGTTTTATCAAATTCTTTATTTGATTTGAAGGAGGTTATTTAATTTTTTTTCTAAAGGACTCTCCTTCTCAAAAATTTCCTTTTATGACAAGTATTTTCTTTGGGTTCATCCAAAACTTGATCTTTAGTCTTGAGGGTTTTTCATCTTGTGTTGACTCAACACAAATGTTTTTCTTTGAGAAAGTTTTTGAAATCTGTTCTTTTAAAAATAACCCTATGGCTTATGGAGTGATCCTTCCCCTTTCAAAAATCATTTCTTGCCATGACCTAAGTTGAAATCCTCCTCCCAAAAGCCATCTTCCCACTTTGTGTCAAGTCAAGCTTCAAATCCAGCAAGTTTAACTCCCCCTTGAATTTATTTCCATTTATTTGTAATCAAAAATCTTTTCTGTCTACTATTTTGGCCCTTAGAGATTTACAAAGGAACCACTAGAATTCCTTTGAGTTTTGATTCCAAACAAGTTTCCCTGGCTAGTCCTTAGAACCCTCAACCAAGATCCATGAAGACCCACTGGTCCACAGTTCAAAATTTTCAAAATTTGCTTGCTGAAAGTTTGGGCCAGATTTGTCATTTTTGATGAAATTCATTTGTTTTCTCCTCCTAAAAATCTAAGAAAAATCATGGGGCCTCCAGTTGCATCAAGAGACCTCTCCACCAAAGATCAACTCCAGAGGATTTTTTCCTAGTGCTTGAAACATATCGTCGAACACCTGGCATACACTGTTTCTGTGCAGGTTCACAGTTCAGTGTTCAGTTTCAGTCATCGGTGTCGTTTTCTTCAGAACCTCACGTCGATCTCGCCAGTAGCTGCAGTGGCGCCTTGCTCCCTGTTCCCCCTTCTTATCCACCGCGCCGCACGGTCGCCTGGACAGTTGCGGGCGTCGGCGGTGAGCTGGCAGAGGAGCATCACCCCCATGAGCGGCGGCAGCAGCACTTGCAGTGGCTGCCAGAAAGGCGCAGCAAGGGACGGCGCCGTCCAGCACCGCCCAAACCACCAGAAGCCTCCGCGTGGCCGTCCCCTTCCCTGTGCGTGCTGCAGAGCTATCATCGTGAACTGGAAGGCACAGAGCGCGCTCCTTGCCGCCGACGTGCCCGTGAGGCCGTTCCGTCGAGAGCTTGGAGTTTCACCCAAGCCACACCAATTTAGCCCTTGAACGGAACCAGTGGACCATCACGATGATGCCCAATCACCTAAACCTCCAGCCCGACCACTGCCTCGCCGTAATCGCCCGCCGCCGTTATCCCGTTCTCGGCAACCGCCTCGGGCTGGCTATAAATAGCAACCCCGAGCTCGATCTCGACCAAGCACCATCACTCTACCTCGCCAGAACCACGCCCAGCCACTAGGAGGCCCTCGAGGAGGCCTTCTTCCCCGACTCCGGCCGCCCCAATACGCTTCGGGCTCCAGCACGATTCTCTCCGGTGAGTGCACCCCCACCTCTCAAACCATGCCAGTAGCCTCCTAGTGCAACCACCTCTCTAACCCGCGCCCTAATTTGAAGGTTGCAGCTCCCGTCGGAGAGTACCATCATCGCCCGAACCACCGTCCGCCGGAGTTAAGGCCGCCGTCGACGTAGTGCTCGCCGATGACCAAGTCCACCACCCACCGACGCGGAAGGACACCGTGAACCCATAGGTACCCTCCGATCCCCCTACCTCGCCGTGGATCAACGCCGGCGACCACCGTGAGCTTCGGCGCCGCCGAGCTCTATTTCAAAATTTGAACCTGACGGGTGGGACCCCCCGTCAGCCTCTCCTCTTCTTATTCGAACCGTTTTCTGAAAGCGCCTTCGGGCAAAGTGTGTTTTCCTTCTGGGCTGGCGTATTTCTAACCGAAACATTTTCTGCTTTTCCAAACTAGCCCCTGGGTCTTTTCTGTTTCATCACAGATTAGTCCTTGGACTAAAACCTTTATATCTTTTAAACAAAAGATGCATTTTAGTTGATTCTTTTTCTGTCAGTCTTACATTTTTGTCTAGTTTTTTATAGTATTTATTTCAAAAATATTCGGAGCTACTTTTATGCACACTTGGTATTCACGTTAGTACACGTTCTTTGTATACCGTAGATACCGGAGGAGGTGACGGAGCCGCGAACTTCGCCGAGCTAGACTCCGACTACTCCGAACCAGGCAAGCATGTTTGAACCTTTGATATGATGAGTGTTTTGCATGTTTGCTTGAATAGTTAGTGCATGGCATGTTTATATGGGCATCAGTGAGTGTTATATTGCATGCAAGGCAACTACCAGTATGCTTCGAAACTTGATGTGATCTTTTGATGGGAGATAACCTGATCATGTGGTGACATGAAAGGTGGTAAGATGGTATTGTTGAAGCATGCCAGTCTTATGTCAACCATTAAAATCCGGCGTCAATGTGGACCGAGCCACGTTACCGTCCGTCCCCTTTTCGTGCTGCCACATGTTTTCTGCAAAGAATACGGTTTAGTAAGTTGCAAACCTCTTTCCTTGTACACACCAAATAGAGGGGCCGTGATGAGGGTTCCATGGCCCTGGATTAAAGCCAGTCATCCGGTCAGGGGGCATGGGTGTTTCCGGTTGGGACCGAGAGGGGGGCACCCCTTAGAGCGCGCGATATAAATTTGATCCCATGCTACGCGAGGTTGTAGCCTCCCCGTCTCAAGGTTTTTCTTGAACGTTGCCTAGGGTGATTCCTGGCAGCGGAATGTGGAATGGGTATGTACTAGTTAGACGTGTTTCTCCTAAAATACCGTAAACGGAACTAGTCCCTTGTGACTACTGAAATCCGTTGGCTGTGGTTAAAAGTACAAACTCTGCAGAGTCAAAACCTTCCGAGCAATCGTGTCCATGGTCAAGGATCTTGGTCAACCCATACATATCAGTATCAGTGTCAGTCTCTGTGTCAGTCTCAGTGAAATCCCCGGCAAACAAACATGAGTGGTAACCCAGGTTGAATGTTATTCCTGTGGATGGACTAACGAATTTATTATTACGTACGTGAGCATTTCCTTGAGATGATTTAATTTCATGAGCTACTTGCATTCGAGTAATGAAATATAAGCCCTTTATGTGATGTCGCTCAGACGTCCGACTATGGCACTTTGGTATTTACTTTTGATATAAGCCCTTTATGTGATGTCGCTCAGACTTCCGACTGTGGCACTCTTGTTATTTACTTTTGATATAAGCCCTTTATGTGATGTCGCTCAGACGTCCGACTGTGGCACTCTTGTTATTTACTTTTCATATAAGCCCTTTATGTGATGTCACTCAGACGTCCGACTGTGGCACTCTTGTTATTTACTTTTGATATAAGCCCTTTATGTGATGTCGCTCAGACGTCCGACTGTGGCACTCTTGTTATTTACTTTTGATATAAGCCCTTTAAGTGATGTCGCTCAGACGTCCGACTGTGGCACGCACTGTCGTTTATACTCCAATATGAGCCCTTTATGTGGTGTCGCCTTGACGCCCGACTGCGGCATTGTTAATTTATTCTTTTTCCTTTTCGAGGCGTCGCTTCAGACACTCAATTGGTCTTCAGTTAGTTCATTGGGATTTCGGGAGGACTACCGCCCGACTTCCTTTTTATTTATCATGCAGTGCAATTTTATTATCTGAGTGCGCATTACTAATCTGCTCATGTGCATCATGTTTGCATTTGTTATATCTTATGTCCAAACTGTCTTGCGAGTACTTTCAAAGTACTCACCTGGCTTGTTGATTTGGCCAGATGTTGACGAAGGCGATCTTATGGATGAAGAGTTTGATAGCGAGCCCCACGCCTAGAGGAGTCCCAGTCAGTCCCGTGCGATCCTGGAATTGGTCACTTGTATTATATACGCTTCCGCTACCCAAAATAAAAGTCCTCGAGCCTCACTCCGACGCTCGATGAGTTGTAAGATTTAGGAGTCATGTCACCCACTTCACTGTGACATATCCACCACCACTTTTACTATGAGTCAGTAGTTATGCCACCATACCCCTTGTGTCATATCCGCCTTTATGTATAATATCGGCGTGCTTGTAATAAATTGTTGAGCAGCCTCAGCTCAACCCTGTATTATATTTAGTACTTCTGGATTTCTGTATCAAGGATTTGTCTACCAGTAAGAAGGATTCTTCTATACTGGTCCGATAAAAGGGACGGTTTCTCAATAAGCATTTTATTGGAAAACCGGTCCTGACAACCTCGGTACCAGAGCCAGGCTGACTGTAGGAAGCCACTAGGTGCGATCGCTAATCGGTTATTAGCATCTTCAGTGCTTTTCCAACATTTTGCAAATGTAGCTATTTTCTGTTGGTCATCATAAATTTATGATTTGACTATTCGGAATTTTTGCCTACTTTTGTAGATGGCTGGCAACGACTGCGAGTCACAGGTGTTCGCCAATGTGCATGAGGGGTTTATCAAGCTTCTCGTCTCCATCACCAAGCTCACGATCGGGCCATCGACTCGTCCAGAGTTCACACTCTACCAGCACAAGATCAACGACAATGTGTCTATGCACCAGGCCGTGGTGCAATTCAAGGGAGGACGTTCTGTGTCTCGCCACTTCCGTTTTGTGGGAAGGGCCATGCCTACGGAGAGGCATGCCATGCAGATGGCTGCCCGTGAGGCGATAGCTCGTCTTCGGGATGTTCTTCCTACGATGAAGACTCGTCGCTACCGCTACCTCCCATGCCATGTGCCATATACTTGTCACTATGCATTCGCTTGTCCTAAGGGAGAGAGAGATGAGGCTATTGAGATGCTTGTTGAATATCTCAAAGCTCTTGAGACAGCTTTTGACAACCTCGTGGACGACCTTGTGGCTGCCCGTATGGACTCAGTTCAGGGTTGTTCCTCCAACAGGAGGGAGCTTCTCCACATGGCACCGCCGCTGACTTTCGTCTCGTCCTCAACATCCTATGCACCTGCCATTTTAGCCACCGCTCACCGCCTGCCTACCACTGAGGAGTTTGACCAAGTCATTGCTCCTACTCCAATCAGAGTTGCACCGCCAGCCGCACCCGCACCAACTCCTCAACGCAGTACTTCGCGCCTGGAGCCTATTAGTGAGGAGGAGGTTGAGTCTCCTGCACCACTGGGTCTTACCCTCGGCAGGCCGAGGGAAGTTTTCGCCATCTCCGACTGAGTGCGCCTAGCAGCCGTGCGATGTGCCAGCTTGTATGATATGTTTATATGTACATAGGTTTGGTGAGAAGTAGTTTGTGTGCGCATCATGTAGGAACTCGGAAAAGTGCACTAGCCTAAATAACATGTCAGGAATGTGTACGCACATCCTGAGTGATGTATGTATAATTACGACTCGTGTGTAAGATATGTACTGAGCAGTCCTTCTCCATGCACAATCAAGTATTTTTCTTGAAAAATCTTGGAGTCCTTAAAAATTCCGCCTTTGCAAAATTATTCATTTTGCCACTCGGTTTTTCTCATGAGTTTCGAAAAATACCCCGGAGTGGAAAATGCCTCGTCCCTGGACTCGTTCCATGCCAAGTCCGCCGGAAGAAAATTATGGTACCCAGACAAGCAACAACTTCACACAGGGGCAGTCTAGTCAGCAAGGCAGTGAAGCAGCATTTTCTCAAGTATGCCGCCTTTATGAGCAAAGCCAGCAGCAGCATAAAGAAATGATGAATCATGTTATCAATATGGGAAATCACCGTGAACCATACCAGCCGCATTCCAAGTTGTCTGAACTACAAAAGACACGTCCCACAACATTCGCTCACACTGATAGGCCACTTGAGGCCGATAATTGGCTTCGAGACATTGAAAGGAAATTAATTATTGCACAATGTTCAGACCGTGAGAAGGTACTCTATGCACCTCACTACCTCACTGGAGCAGCTGCATCATGGTGGGAAAATTTTCTACACATGCACCCCAATGAAAATAACATCACCTGGGAGGAATTTAAAGAAGGTTTTCGTGGGGCGCACATTCCCAGAAGCATTATGAAGATCAAGAAAAGGGAGTTTCATGACCTCAAGCAGAGAAGCATGACAGTAACTGAGTACAATACCAGTTTACTCAATTATCTCGTTATGCCAACGAAGAGAATATGACTGAAAATAAAAGGATGGAGAAATTTTTGGACGGTCTGGCGCTAGCACTTAAATGCCAGCTGGTCGTACACACCTTTCCAGATTTCAAAACACTTGTGGACAAGGCAATTACATTGGAAAATGAGCGCCGCAGCTTGGAGGATATTCGCAAGCGCAAAAGGGATAAGACTACTCATGCTCGCAACAACCGGAACAAGACTGATTTTCAGAGAAATGGAGCGAACAAATCCACGACCAATGTTCCAAGCCCAACCAAACATTTTCATGCAAGGGACAAGGACTTTACGTATCGCCCAGGAGTTACTTGCTATGCTTGTGGAGAGGAAGGACACTATGCCAAACAATGCCCAAAACCAAGGAACTCGGCCCCCAAGCCGGACAACGGTGGAAATAATCCAGCCCCCAAGCGTAACAACTTCAACCCCAATAACAATCACAAGAAGGGTCACTTGAACCATGCGACCAAGGAGGAAGCACAGAATGCCCCAGATATCGTACTCGGTACGCTCCCTGTCAACACAATACCTGCCACGGTTTTGTTCGATTCTGGAGCTTCTCACTCATTCATTTCGAAGAGTTTTGTTTTGCAACATGGTTTTCTGGTACTTCCTTTGGAAAAAGCCATGATCATCAAGTCCCCCGGGAATAAGCAAATCACTCAGAGTTACTGCCAAGGTGTGATTATTGAGTTTGAAAGACTAAAGTTTCAGGCAAATCTCATCGTGTTGGAAAATAAAGGACTGGATGTTATCCTAGGAATGGACTGGTTAACCACCAACAAGGGATTTATCGACTGCTTCAATCGGACTGTAATTCTCACTCATCATCACGGCAAGACAATAAAAGTGGCAGCTCAAGAAAGACCAAGGTCACGAAAACCAAAGTTGAACAAGGCGGACATTTCAGAGTTAAGAAAAGTTCCAGTGGTGTGTGAGTTCCCTGACGTATTCCCCGAAGAACTACCAGGTATGCCATCAGACCGGAAAATAGAGTTCAGCATTGAACTAGCACCTGGAACCACCCCCATTTACAAGAAACCTTATAGAATGGCACCCTCCGAGTTGGTAGAATTAAAGAAGCAAATAAAAGAATTACTGGACAAAGGATTTATACGAGCCAGCTCCTCACCTTGGGGTTCACCAGTATTATTTGCAAAGAAAAAGGATGGGACACTGAGATTATGTATAGACTATCGAGCACTCAACATGGTCACCATCAAAAACAAATATTCGATGCCACGGATAAATGATTTATTTTACCAGCTCGCACAAGCCAAGCTTTTCTCAAAAATTAATTTAAGATCGGGGTATCATCAATTAAAGGTACGAACAGAAGATATCCCTAAGACGGGATTTACCTCCAGATATGGATTGTATGAATTTACAGTAACGCCGTTTGGACTGACAAACGCCCCCGCATATTTTGTCCACCTCATGAACAAAGTGTTTATGAAATTTATGGACAAATTTGTTGTGGTGTTCATTGATGATATTCTGGTATACTCAAAGACACCGGAAGAACATGCTGAACATCTCAGAATTGTACTGGGAGAATTAAGGAAACACCAATTATACGCCAAATTCAGCAAATGTGAATTTTGGTTAAGACAGGTTGGTTTTCTAGGCCATGTATTGACCCAAGAAGGTGTTGCCGTAGACCCAGAAAAGGTCAAGGCCGTACTTGGCTGGAAACCACCAGCCAAAGTAACAAATGTACGAAGTTTCCTAGGGATGGCTGGATATTACCGAAGGTTTATTGAGGGATTCTCCACCATAGCAAAACCAATGACACGGTTACTCAAGAAGGATAAGAAAATTGTATGGACTAAAGCGTGCGAGAAAAGTTTCCAAGAACTCAAAAGGAAATTAACAACAACACCGGTATTGGTTGTGTCAGACATACACAAAAGTTTTGAAGTGTATTGTGACGCATCCCGGAAGAGCCTCGGGTGCGTATTGATGCAAGACGGCAAAGTTGTCGCGTATGCTTCCAGGCAACTACGAAAGCATGAAGAGAATTATCCTACTCATGACTTGGAGTTGGTAGCAGTCATCCATGCACTCAAGGAGTGGAGGCACTTTTTGCTTGGGAATCGTTGTGAAATATATACGGATCATAAAAGCCTCAAATATATTTTCACACAACCAGAACTCAATTTACGGCAACGACACTGGTTGGAATTAGTCAAAGATTATGATGTTGGCATTCACTACCATCCAGGAAAGGCGAATGTAGTGGCAGACGCTCTTAGTCGGAACCCCAGCTCGGGCAACGACAGTCTACAGAACTTGAGGCCTGAATTTCAGCAGGAGTTTGCCAAACTCAACTTGGTGATGGTCACTGAGGGCAACGTATCAAATATGGAAATACAGCCCACCCTAATGGAACAGATTAAGAAGGCTCAGCATGGACATCCCAGCATCGAAGGTATAAAGAAAAAAGTGAGTCTTGGCAAGGCTTCAGATTTCCTCGTAGACAATGAGGGAGTATTATGGTACGGGGACAGACTTTGCGTACCAAACATTGAGGACCTCAAACAGCAAATTCTAACCGAAGGCCACGCCACCCCATATTCAATCCACCCTGGAGGAACCAAAATGTATAAGGACATTCAGGAAAGATTTTGGTGGCACGGTATGAAAAGGGATATAGCCACATTCGTTGCATGTTGTGATTCGTGTCAGCGCATTAAAGCCGAGCACCAAAAACCAGCAGGGCTGCTACAGCCAAACAGGATACCTGAGTGGAAATGGGACGAAATTGGGATGGATTTTATCGTCGGACTACCTCGGTCACAACACGGAAATGATGCCATATGGGTCATCACAGATAGATTAACCAAGGTAGCCCATTTCATTCCCGTAAAGACAACCTACACCACTTAGAAGCTTGCCAAACTTTACCTCTCCCGTATAGTTTGCCTGCATGGAGTTCCAAAGACTATAATATCCGACAGAGGCACTCAATTTGTCTCTAGATTTTGGGATCATCTACAACAAGCCCTGGCAACTCAACTAGCATTCAGTACAGCATACCACCCCCAGACTGATGGACAAACTGAACGCGTGAACCAGATCCAAGAGGACATGCTGAGAGCATGTGTTCTCACCTATGGAACCAGTTGGGAGGAAAGCTTGCCATATGCCGAGTTCGCATACAACAACAGTTACCAAGCCAGTCTACAAATGGCACCTTTTGAAGCATTGTACGGACGGAGATATCGTACCCCATTAAATTGGTCAGAAACAGGTGACAGTCGTATCTTCGGCCCACGCATGCTCAAGGAAGCTGAGGAGAAAGTTAGACAAATCAGGGACCGACTCAAGACAGCTCAAAGCCGACAAAAGAGCTATTACGATCGAAAACATCGTCAAGTCAGCTTTGAACCCGGTGAATATGTGTACCTACGAGTGTCCCCTATGAGGGGCCTGCAACGGTTCAAAGTTAAAGGAAAGCTAGCCCTAAGATTTATTGGACCCTTCTGTGTGGTTGCACGAAGAGGCACAGTAGCCTACCAGCTAGACCTACCCAGAGAACTGTCGGACGTCCACGACGTGTTCCACGTCTCACAATTGAGGAAATGTGTGAGCAACCCGGAAAAGCATGTATCTCATGAGAGCATTGACATGCAACCAGACCTCACCTTCAGAGAACGGCTAATAAAAATATTGGAGGAGTCCGAGAGGAGGACCCGTCAGAAAACAATTAAGTTTTTCAAGGTTCAGTGGAGCAATCACACCGAGGATGAAGCAACATGGGAAAGAGAGGATTTCCTTCAGGCAGAGTACCCACACCTATTTGAGGATCAGCTGAAATCTCGGGGACGAGATTTTTCCTAAGGGGGTAGGTGTTCTGACACCCCAAAAATTTTATTTGGTTTTATAAAATTCTTTATTTGATTTGAAGGAGGTTATTTAAATTTTTTTTCTAAAGGACTCTCCTTCTCAAAAATTTCATTTTATGACAAGTATTTTCTTTGGGTTCATCCAAAACTTGATCTTTAGTCTTGAGGGTTTTTCATCTTGTGTTGACTCAACACAAATGTTTTTCTTTGAGAAAGTTTTTGAAATCTGTTCTTTTAAAAATAACCCTATGGCTTATGGAGTGATCCTTCCCCTTTCAAAAATCATCTCTTGCCATGACCTAAGTTGAAATCCTCCTCCCAAAAGCCATCTTCCCACTTTGTGTCAAGTCAAGCTTCAAATCCAGCAAGTTTAACTCCCCCTTGAATTTATTTCCATTTATTTGTAATCAAAAATCTTTTCTGTCTACTATTTTGGCCCTTAGAGATTTACAAAGGAACCACTAGAATTCCTTTGAGTTTTGATTCCAAACAAGTTTCCCTGGCTAGTCCTTAAAACCCTCAACCAAGATCCATGAAGACCCACTGGTCCACAGTTCAAATTTTTCAAAATTTGCTTGCTGAAAGTTTGGGCCAGATTTGTCATTTTTGATGAAATTCATTTGTTTTCTACTCCTAAAAATCTGAGAAAAATCATGGGGCCTCCAGTTGCACCAAGAGACCTCTCCACGAAAGATCAACTCCAGAGGATTTTTTCCTAGTGCTTGAAACATATCGTCGAACACCTGGCATACACTGTTTCTGTGCAGGTTCAGAGTTCAGTGTTCAGTTTCAGTCATCGGTGTCGTTTTCTTCAGAACCTCACGTCGATCTCGCCAGTAGCTGCAGTGGCGCCTTGCTCCCTGTTCCCCCTTCTTATCCACCGCGCCGCACGGTCGCCTGGACAATTGCGGGCGTCGGCGGTGAGCTGGCAGAGGAGCGTCGCCCCCATGAGCGGCGGCAGCAGCACTTGCCGTGGCTGCCAGAAAGGCGCAGCAAGGGACGGCGCCGTCCAGCACCGCCCAAACCACCAGAAGCCTCCGCGTGGCCGTCCCCTTCCCTGTGCGTGCTGCAGAGCTATCATCGTGAACTGGAAGGCACAGAGCGCGCTCCTTGCCGCCGACGTGCCCGTGAGGCCGTTCCATCGAGAGCTTGGAGTTTCACCCAAGCCACACCAATTTAGCCCTTGAACGGAACCAGTGGACCAATACGATGATGCCCAATCACCTAAACCTCCAGCCCGACCACTGCCTCGCCGTAATCGCCCGCTGCCGTTATCCCGTTCTCGGCAACCGCCTCGGGCTGGCTATAAATAGCAACCCCGAGCTCGATCTCGACCAAGCACCATCACTCCACCTCGCCAGAACCACGCCCAGCCACTAGGAGGCCCTCGAGGAGGCCTTCTTCCCCGACTCCGGCCGCCCCAATACGCTTCGGGCTCCAGCACGATTCTCTCCGGTGAGTGCACCCCCACCTCTCAAACCATGCCAGTAGCCTCCTAGTGCAACCACCTCTCTAACCGCGCCCTAATTTGAAGGTTGCAGCTCCCGTCGGAGAGTACCATCGTCGCCCGAACCACCGTCCGCCGGAGTTAAGGCCGCCGTCGACGTAGTGCTCGCCGATGACCAAGTCCACCACCCACCGACGCAGAAGGACACCATGAACCCATAGGTACCCTCTGATCCCCCTACCTCGCCGTGGATCAACGCCGGCGACCACCGTGAGCTTCGGCGCCGGCGACCTCTATTTCAAAATTTGAACCTGACGGGTGGGACCCCCCGTCAGCCTCTCCTCTTCTTATTCGAACCGTTTTCTGAAAGCGCCTTCGGGCAAAGTGCGTTTTCCTTCTGGGCTGGCGTATTTCTAACCGAAACATTTTCTGCTTTTCCAAACTAGCCCCTGGGTCTTTTCTGTTTCATCACAGATTAGTCCTTGGACTAAAACTTTTATATCTTTTAAACAAAAGATGCATTTTAGTTGATTCTTTTTCTGTCAGTCTTACATTTTTGTCTAGTTTTTTATAGTATTTATTTGAAAAATATTTGGAGCTACTTTTATGCACACTTGGTATTCACGTTAGTACACGTTCTTTGTATACCGTAGATACCGAAGGAGGTGACGGAGCCGCGAACTTCGCCGAGCTAGACTCCGACTACTCCGAACCAGGCAAGCATGTTTGAACCTTTGATATGATGAGTGTTTTGCATGTTTGCTTGAATAGTTAGTGCATGGCATGTTTATATGGGCATCAGTGAGTGTTATATTGCATGCAAGGCAACTACCAGTATGCTTCGAAACTTGATGTGATCTTTTGATGGGAGATAACCTGATCATGTGGTGACATGGAAGGTGGTAAGATGGTATTGTTGAAGCATGCCAGTCTTATGTCAACCATTAAAATCCGGCGTCAACGTGGACCGAGCCACGTTACCGGCCGTCCCCTTTTCGTGCTGCCACATGTTTTCTGCAAAGAATACGGTTTAGTAAGTTGCAAACCTCTTTCCTTGTACACACCAAATAGAGGGGCCGTGATGAGGGTTCCATGGCCCTGGATTAAAGCCAGTCATCCGGTCAGGGGGCATGGGTGTTTCCGGTTGGGACCGAGAGGGGGGCACCCCTTAGAGCGCGCGATATAAATTTGATCCCATGCTACGCGAGGTTGTAGCCTCCCCGTCTCAAGGTTTTTCTTGAACGTTGCCTAGGGTGATTCCTGGCAGCGGAATGTGGAATGGGTATGTACTGGTTAGACGTGTTTCTCCTAAAATACCGTAAACGGCACTAGTCCCTTGTGACTACTGAAATCCGTTGGCTGTGGTTAAAAGTACAAACTCTGCAGAGTCAAAACCTTCCGAGCAATCGTGTCCATGGTCAAGGATCTTGGTCAACCCATACATATCAGTATTAGTGTCAGTCTCTGTGTCAGTCTCAGTGAAATCCCCGGGAAACAAACATGAGTGGTAACCCAGGTTGAATGTTATCCCTGTGGATGGACTAACGAATTTATTATTACGTACGTGAGCATTTCCTTGAGATGATTTAATTTCATGAGCTACTTGCATTCGAGTAATGAAATATAAGCCCTTTATGTGATGTCGCTCAGACGTCCGACTGTGGCACTCTTGGTATTTACTTTTGATATAAGCCCTTTATGTGATGTCTCTCAGACGTCCGACTGTGGCACTCTTGTTATTTACTTTTGATATAAGCCCTTTATGTGATGTCGCTCAGACGTCCGACTGTGGCACTCTTGTTATTTACTTTTGATATAAGCCCTTTAAGTGATGTCGCTCAGACGTCCGACTGTGGCACGCACTGTCGTTTATACTCCAATATGAGCCCTTTATGTGGTGTCGCCTTGACGCCCGACTGCGGCATTGTTAATTTATTCTTTTTCCTTTTCGAGGCGTCGCTTCTGACACTCGATCGGTCTTCAGTTAGTTCATTGGGATTTCGGGAGGACTACCGCCCGACTTCCTTTTTATTTATCATGCAATGCAATTTTATTATCTGAGTGCGCATTACTAATCTGCTCATGTGCATCATGTTTGCATTTGTTATATCTTATGTCCAAACTGTCTTGCGAGTACTTTCAAAGTACTCACCTGGCTTGTTGATTTGGCCAGATGTTGACGAAGGCGATCTTATGGATGAAGAGTTTGATAGCGAGTCCCACGCCTAGAGGAGTCCCAGTCAGTCCCGTGCGATCCTGGAATTGGTCACTTGTATTATATACGCTTCCGCTACCCAAAATAAAAGTCCTCGAGCCTCACTCCGACGCTCGATGAGTTGTAAGATTTAGGAGTCATGTCACCCACTTCACTGTGACATATCCACCACCACTTTTACTATGAGTCAGTAGTTATGCCACCATACCCCTTGTGTCATATCCGCCTTTATGTATAATATCGGCGTGCTTGTAATAAATTGTTGAGCAGCCTCAGCTCAACCCTGTATTATATTTAGTACTTCTGGATTTCTGTATCAAGGATTTGTCTACCAGTAAGAAGGATTCTTCTATACTGGTCCGATAAAAGGGACGGTTTCTCAATAAGCATTTTATTGGAAAACCGGTCCTGACAACCTCGGTACCAGAGCCAGGCTGACTGTAGGAAGCCACTAGGTGCGATCGCTAATCGGTTATTAGCATCTTCAGTGCTTTTCCAACATTTTGCAAATGTAGCTATTTTCTGTTGGTCATCATAAATTTATGATTTGACTATTCGGAATTTTTGCCTACTTTTGTAGATGGCTGGCAACGACTGCGAGTCACAGGTGTTCGCCAATGTGCATGAGGGGTTTATCAAGCTTCTCGTCTCCATCACCAAGCTCACGATCGGGCCATCGACTCGTCCAGAGTTCACACTCTACCAGCACAAGATCAGCGACAATGTGTCTATGCACCAGGCCGTGGTGCAATTCAAGGGAGGACGTTCTGTGTCTCGCCACTTCCGTTTTGTGGGAAGGGCCATGCCTACGGAGAGGCATGCCATGCAGATGGCTGCCCGTGAGGCGATAGCTCGTCTTCGGGCTGTTCTTCCTACGATGAAGACTCGTCGCTACTGCTACCTCCCATGCCATGTGCCATATACTTGTCACTATGCATTCGCTTGTCCTAAGGGAGAGAGATGAGGCTATTGAGATGCTTGTTGAATATCTCAAAGCTCTTGAGGCAGCTTTTGACAACCTCGTGGACGACCTTGTGGCTGCCCGTATGGACTCAGTTCAGGGTTGTTCCGCCAACAGGAGGGAGCTTCTCCACATGGCACCGCCGCTGACTTTCGTCTCGTCCTCAACATCCTATGCACCTGCCATTTTAGCCACCGCTCGCCGCCTGCCTACCACTGAGGAGTTTGACCTAGTCATTGCTCCTACTCCAATCAGAGTTGCACCGCCAGCCGCACCCGCACCAACTCCTCAACGCAGTACTTCGCGCCTGGAGCCTATTAGTGAGGAGGAGGTTGAGTCTCCTGCACCACTGGGTCTTACCCTCGGCAGGCCGAGGGAAGTTTTCGCCATCTCCGACTGAGTGTGCCTAGCAGCCGTGCGATGTGCCAGCTTGTATGATATGTTTATATGTACATAGGTTTGGTGAGAAGTAGTTTGTGTGCGCATCATGTGGGAACTCGGAGAAGTGCACTAGCCTAAATAACATGTCAGGAATGTGTACGCACATCCTGAGTGATGTATGTATAATTACGACTCGCGTGTAAGATATGTACTGAGCAGTCCTTCTCCATGCACAATCAAGTATTTTTCTTGAAAAATCTTGGAGTCCTTAAAAATTCCGCCTTTGCAAAATTATTCATTTTGCCACTCGGTTTTTCTCATGAGTTTCGAAAAATACCCCGGAGTGGAAAATGCCTCGTCCCTGGACTCGTTCCATGCCAAGTCCACCGGAAGAAAATTATGGTACCCAGACAAGCAACAACTTCACACAGGGGCAGTCTAGTCAGCAAGGCAGTGAAGCAGCATTTTCTCAAGTATGCCGCCTTTATGAGCAAAGCCAGCAGCAGCATAAAGAAATGATGAATCATGTTATCAATATGGGAAATCACCGTGAACCATACCAGCCGCATTCCAAGTTGTCTGAACTACAAAAGACACGTCCCACAACATTCGCTCACACTGATAGGCCACTTGAGGCCGATGATTGGCTTCGAGACATTGAAAGGAAATTAATTATTGCACAATGTTCAGACCATGAGAAGGTACTCTATGCACCTCACTAGCTCACTGGAGCAGCTGCATCATGGTGGGAAAAGTTTCTACACATGCACCCCAATGAAAATAACATCACCTGGGAGGAATTTAAAGAAGGTTTTCGTGGGGCGCACATTCCCAGAAGCATTATGAAGATCAAGAAAAGGGAGTTTCATGACCTCAAGCAGAGAAGCATGACAGTAACTGAGTACAATACCAGTTTACTCAATTATCTCGTTATGCCAACGAAGAGAATATGACTGAAAATAAAAGGATGGAGAAATTTTTGGACGGTCTGGCGCTAGCACTTAAATGCCAGCTGGTCGTACACACCTTTCCAGATTTCAAAACACTTGTGGACAAGGCAATTACATTGGAAAATGAGCGCCGCAGCTTGGAGGATATTCGCAAGCGCAAAAGGGATAAGACTACTCATGCTCGCAACAACCGGAACAAGACTGATTTTCAGAGAAATGGAGCGAACAAATCCACGACCAATGTTCCAAGCCCAACCAAACATTTTCATGCAAGGGACAAGGACTTTACGTATCGCCCAGGAGTTACTTGCTATGCTTGTGGAGAGGAAGGACACTATGCCAAACAATGCCCAAAACCAAGGAACTCGACCCCCAAGCCGAACAACGGTGGAAATAATCCAGCCCCCAAGCGTAACAACTTCAACCCCAATAACATCACAAGAAGGGTCACTTGAACCATGTGACCAAGGAGGAAGCACAGAATGCCCCAGATATCGTACTCGGTACGTTCCCTGTCAACACAATACCTGCCACGGTTTTGTTCGATTCTGGAGCTTCTCACTCATTCATTTCGAAGAGTTTTGTTTTGCAACATGGTTTTCCGGTACTTCCTTTGGAAAAATCCATGATCATCAAGTCCCCCGGGAATAAGCAAATCACTCAGAGTTACTGCCAAGGTGTGATTATTGAGTTTGAAAGACTAAAGTTTCAGGCGAATCTCATCGTGTTGGAAAATAAAGGACTGGATATTATCCTAGGAATGGACTGGTTAACCACCAACAAGGGATTTACCGACTGCTTCAATCGGACTGTGATTCTCACTCATCATCACGGCAAGACAATAAAAGTGGCAGCTCAAGAAAGACCAAGGTCACGAAAACCAAAGTTGAACAAGGTGGACATTTCAGAGTTAAGAAAAGTTCCAGTGGTGTGTGAGTTCCCTGACGTATTCCCCGAAGAACTACCAGGTATGCCACCAGACCGGGAAATAGAGTTCAGCATTGAACTAGCACCTGGAACCACCCCCATTTACAAGAAACCTTATAGAATGGCACCCTCCGGGTTGGTAGAATTAAAGAAGCAAATAAAAGAATTACTGGACAAAGGATTTATACGAGCCAGCTCCTCACCTTGGTGATGGTCACTGAGGGCAACGTATCAAATATGGAAATACAGCCCACCCTAATGGAATAGATTAAGAAGGCTCAGCATGGACATCCTAGCATCGAAGGTATAAAGAAAAAATGAGTCTTGGCAAGGCTTCAGATTTCCTCGTAGACAATGAGGGAGTATTATGGTACGGGGACAGACTTTGCGTACCAAACATTGAGGACCTCAAACAGCAAATTCTAACCGAAGGCCACGCCACCCCATATTCAATCCACCCTGGAGGAACCAAAATGTATAAGGACATTCAGGCAAGATTTTGGTGGCACGGTATGAAAAGGGATATAGCCACATTTGTTGCATGTTGTGATTCGTCTCAGCGCATTAAAGCCGAGCACCAAAAACCAGCAGGGCTGCTACAGCCAAACAGGATACCTGAGTGGAAATGGGACGAAATTGGGATGGATTTTATCGTCGGACTACCTCGGTCACAACACGGAAATGATGCCATATGGGTCATCACAGATAGATTAACCAAGGTAGCCCATTTCATTCCCGTAAAGACAACCTACACCACTCAGAAGCTTGCCAAACTTTACCTCTCCCGTATAGTTTGCCTGCATGGAGTTCCAAAGACTATAATATCCGACAGAGGCACTCAATTTGTCTCTAGATTTTGGGATCATCTACAACAAGCCCTGGCAACTCAACTAGCATTCAGTACAGCATACCACCCCCAGACTGATGGAAAAACTGAACGCGTGAACCAGATCCAAGAGGACATGCTGAGAGCATGTGTTCTCACCTATGGAACCAGTTGGGAGGAAAGCTTGCCATATGCCGAGTTCGCATACAACAACAGTTACCAAGCCAGTCTACAAATGGCACCTTTTGAAGCATTGTACGGACGGAGATGTCGTACCCCATTAAATTGGTCAGAAACAGGTGACAGTCGTATCTTCGGCCCACGCATGCTCAAGGAAGCTGAGGAGAAAGTTAGACAAATCAGGGACCGACTCAAGACAGCTCAAAGCCGACAAAAGAGAGCTATTACGATCGAAAACATCGTCAAGTCAGCTTTGAACCCGGTGAATATGTGTACCTACGAGTGTCCCCTATGAGGGGCCTGCAACGGTTCAAAGTTAAAGGAAAGCTAGCCCTAAGATTTATTGGACCCTTCTGTGTGGTTGCACGAAGAGGCACAGTAGCCTACCAGCTAGACCTACCCAGAGAACTGTCGGACGTCCACGACGTGGTCCACGTCTCACAATTGAGGAAATGTGTGAGCAACCCAGAAAAGCATGTATCTCATGAGAGCATTGACATGCAACCAGACCTCACCTACAGAGAACGGCCAATAAAAATATTGGAGGAGTCCGAGAGGAGGACCCGTCAGAAAACAATTAAGTTTTTCAAGGTTCAGTGGAGCAATCACACCGAGGATGAAGCAACATGGGAAAGAGAGGATTTCCTTCAGGCAGAGTACCCACACCTATTTGAGGATCAGCTGAAATCTCGGGGACGAGATTTTTCCTAAGGGGGTAGGTGTTCTGACACCGCAAAAATTTTATTTGGTTTTATCAAATTCTTTATTTGATTTGAAGGAGGTTATTTAAATTTTGTTTCTAAAGGACTCTCCTTCTCAAAAAAATTCTTTTATGACAAGTATTTTCTTTGGGTTCATCCAAAACTTGATCTTTAGTCTTGAGGGTTTTTCATCTTGTGTTGACTCAACACAAATGTTTTTCTTTGAGAAAGTTTTTGAAATCTGTTCTTTTAAAAATAACCCTATGGCTTATGGAGTGATCCTTCCCCTTTCAAAAATCATCTCTTGCCATGACCTAAGTTGAAATCCTCCTCCCAAAAGCCATCTTCCCACTTTGTGTCAAGTCAAGCTTCAAATCCAGCAAGTTTAACTCCCCCTTGAATTTATTTCCATTTATTTGTAATCAAAAACCTTTTCTGTCTACTATTTTGGCCCTTAGAGATTTACAAAGGAACCACTAGAATTCCTTTGAGTTTTGATTCCAAACAAGTTTCCCTGGCTACTCCTTAGAACCCTCAACCAAGATCCATGAAGACCCACTGGTCCACAGTTCAAATTTTTCAAAATTTGCTTGCTGAAAGTTTGGGCCAGATTTGTCATTTTTGATGAAATTCATTTGTTTTCTCCTCCTAAAAATCTGAGAAAAATCATGGGGCCTCCAGTTGCATCAAGAGACCTCTCCACCAAAGATCAACTCCAGAGGATTTTTTCCTAGTGCTTGAAACATATCGGCGAACACCTGGCATACACTGTTTCTGTGCAGGTTCAGAGTTCAGTGTTCAGTTTCAGTCATCGGTGTCGTTTTCTTCAGAACCTCACGTCGATCTCGCCAGTAGCTGCAGTGGCGCCTTGCTCCCTGTTCCCCCTTCTTATCCACCGTGCCGCACGGTCGCCTGGACAGTTGCGGGCATCGGCAGTGAGCTGGCAGAGGAGCATCGCCCCCGTGAGCGGCGGCAGCAGCACTTGCCACGGCTGCCAGAGAGGCGCAGCAAGGGACGGCGCCGTCCAGCACCGCCCAAACCACCAGAAGCCTCCGTGTGGCCGTCCCCTTCCCTGTGCGTGCTGCAGAGGCATCATCGTGAACTGGAAGGCACAGAGCGCGCTCCCTGCCGCCGACGTGCCCGTGAGGCCATTCCGTCGAGAGCTTGGAGTTTCACCCAAGCCACACCAATTTAGCCCTTGAACGGAACCAGTGGACCATCACGATGATGCCCAATCACCTAAACCTCCAGCCCGACCACTGCCTCGCCGTAATCGCCCGCCGGCGTTATCCCGTTCTCGGCAACTGCCTCGGGCTGGCTATAAATAGCAACCCCGAGCTCGATCTCGACCAAGCACCATCACTCCACCTCGCCAGAACCACGCCCAGCCACTAGGAGGCCCTCGAGGAGGCCTTCTTCCCCGACTCCGGCCGCCCCAATACGCTTCGGGCTCCGGCACGATTCTCTCCGGTGAGTGCACCCCCGCCTCTCAAACCATGCCAGTAGCCTCCTAGTGCCACCACCTCTCTAACCCGCGCCCTAATTTGAAGGTTGCAGCTCCCGTCGGAGAGTACCATCGTCCCCGAACCACCGTCCGCCGGAGTTAAGGCCGCCGTCGACGTAGTGCTCGCCGACGACCAAGTCCACCACCCACCGACGCGGAAGGACACCGTGAACCCATAGGTACCCTCCGATCCCCCTACCTCGCCGTGGATCAACGCCGGCGACCACCGCGAGCTTCGGCGCCGGCGAGCTCTATTTCAAAATTTGAACCTGACGGGTGGGACCCCCCGTCAGCCTCTCCTCTTCTAATTCATACCGTTTTCTGAAAGCACCTTCGGGCAAAGTGCGTTCTCCTTCTGGGCTGGCGTATTTCTAACCGAAACGTTTTCTGCTTTTCCAAACTAGCCCCTGGGTCTTTTCTGTTTCATCACAGATTAGTCCTTGGACCAAAACCTTTATATCTTTTAAACAAAAGATGCTTTTTAGTTGATTCTTTTTCTGTCAGTCTTATATTTTTGTCTAGTTTTTTATAGTATTTATTTGAAAAATATTTGGAGCAACTTTTATGCACACTTGGTATTCACGTTAGTACACATTCTTTGTATACCGTAGATACCGGAGGAGGTGACGGAGCCGCGAACTTCGCCGAGCTAGACTCCGACTACTCCGAACCAGGCAAGCATGTTTGAACCTTTGATATGATGAGTGGTTTGCATGTTTGCTTGAATAGTTAGTGCATGGCATGTTTATATGGGCATCAGTGAGTGTTATATTGCATGCAAGGCAACTACCAGTATGCTTCGAAACTTGATGTGATCTTTTGATGGGAGATAACCTGATCATGTGCTGACATGAAAGGTGGTAAGATGGTATTGTTGAAGCATGCCGGTCTTATGTCAACCGTTGAAATCTGGCGTCAACGTGGACCGAGCCACGTTACTGTCCGTCCCCTTTTCGTGCTGCCACATGTTTTCTGCAAAGAATACGGTTTAGTAAGTTGCAAACCTCTTTCCTTGTACACACCAAATAGAGGGGCCGTGATGAGGGTTCCATGGCCCTGGATTAAAGCCAGTCATCCGGTCAGGGGGCATGGGTGTTTCCGGTTGGGACCGAGAGGGGGGCACCCCTTAGAGCGCGCGATATAAATTTGATCCCATGCTACGCGAGGTTGTAGCCTCCCCGTCTCAAGGTTTTTATTGAACGTTGCCTAGGGTGATTCCTGGCAGTGGAATGTGGAATGGGTATGTACTGGTTAGACGTGTTTCTCCTAAAATACCGTAAACGGAACTAGTCCCTTGTGACTATTGAAATCCGTTGGCTGTGGTTAAAAGTACAAACTCTGCAGAGTCAAAACCTTCCGAGTAATCGTGTCCATGGTCAAGGATCTTGGTCAACCCATATATATCAGTATCAGTGTCAGTCTCTATGTCAGTCTCAGTGAAATCCCCGGCCACAGCAAGGAAGTGCCTCCTTATTACGCGCAAAATAATGATTCCTCCACCTGACAGCGGGGACCCACCGAACGGGCCACCGTATTTCGCGAAAAAAACGTTTCCCCCTGACTGTTGGGACCCACCAGCTACATCTTCGCACGCAAGGAAGTGCGTCCGGGCAAAAAAAAACGATTCGCCCCCCTGACTGCTGGGACCCACCAGCTACATCTTCGCACGCAAGGAAGTGCGTCCGGGCAAAAAAAACGATTCGCCCCCCTGACTGTTGGGACCCACTAGCTACATCTTCTCACGCAAGGAAGTGCGTCTGAAAAAAAACGATTCGCCCCCCTGACTGCTGGGACCAACCAGCTACATCTTCGCAGGCAAGGAAGTGCCTGACAGTCAGGACCCACCTGGTCGAAGTGTACGTAGCGTTGTCATTCTGGTCGCGAACGTGTACGTACATACTGGTCGATGTAGAGGCGCGCACGTGTCGTAGTAGAGGCGCACACGTGTCGTAGTAGAGGTGCGCATGTAGCATGTACACGTACGTACAACGGCCAGGGTGCAAGAAAGAAAATACGGCCACGTACGTACATACGGGCGGGGTCTCGAACGCCTACTCGCGCATATGTAAGGCTAGGGCTCGTGTACATGGCTGGGTCGGAACGGAGAAACAGCGTCGTCGTCGTGTTCATGGGGAGGCAACGGAATGCATCGTGTTCATGGGGAGGCAACGGAATGCGTCGTGTTCATCGGGAGGCAACGGAACGCGTGGGAGCCAACCGGCTGGGTCGGAACAGAATGCGTGGTCGTGTTCATCGGGAGGCCTTGGACGGAACAGGCGATGGAAACGAGGCCTGGCGTACCGCAGAACGGAGGAAACAGACCTCCTATGTTCGGAACGGGGTCCTGTTGATCGGGAGGGGTGTGGCGTACCGCAAAACGGAGGAAACGGACCTCCTACGGTCGAAACGGGGGTCCTGTTAATCGGGAGGGGTGTGGCGTACCGCAAAACGGAGGAAACGGACCTCCTACGGTCGAAACGGGGGTCATCTTGATCGGGAGGGGTGTGGCGTACCGCAAAACGGACGAAACGGGCTTGTGTTGGAGCGCTACGGTC